>NC_057797.1:491246778-491274033 GCF_018294505.1 Triticum aestivum
AAGACAATCAACTCAACATAGTGAAGATAATCATGAAGACAAGTTGAGATTGAAGCCAAACCAAATGTGAAGACATACCAAAGTAACGCCATGAGTGAAACACTTCAAACAGAAAAATTTGGTGGTTGCGTTACCCACCGTATAGGAAGTATTAGACCCAGACACAACGCACAATTATCGTGGCGCTCCGAAGTCAAATTCCACATTAATGTATTCACAGTTAGAATGTAAGTCTTCATTGATTGAAGATATACTTTACTTCGTGTGTTGCACATCTAAGTCATCAATATGCATAAGTGTTAGGATGTGTGCCTGATCACAGGACATTTGAGGATTCCAAGATATTTAGCTCACACCGTAACTTGTAAAACCTCTTCTCATCCAAGGGCTTGGTGAAGATATCTGCCAATTGCTCTTCAGTGTTGACGTGTATGATATCAATATCTTCCTTCACAAGATGATCTCTGAGAAAGTGATGACGAATTTCAATGTGCTTTGTCTTCGAGTGCTGAACTGGGTTGTTGGCAATCTTGATGGTGCTTTCGTTGTCGCAGTAGAGCGGCACTTGTTTCAGATGAATGCCATAGTCTTTGAGTGTTTTCTTCATCCATAGAAGCTGAGCGCAGCAAGATCCATCAGCAATGTATTCAGATTCAGCAGTGGAGAGAGATACACAGTTTTGCTTCTTTGAAGACCAACATACAAGTGATCGTCCCAGAAAATGACATGTGCCTGATGTAGACTTGCGATCCACCTTGTCACCAGCATAATCAGCATCCGAGAATCCAACCAGATCAAACTCTGAGCCCTTTGGATACCATAATCCTAATGTTGGGGTGTAAGCCAAATATTGAAGAATTCGCTTCACAGCTAAGTGATGCGATTCCTTTGGTGCCGCTTGGAATCGAGCACACATGCAAACACTAAGCATAATATCTGGCCTAGATGCACATAGATAAAGTAAAGAACCAATCATGGAGCGGTATACCTTTTGATCGAACTCTTTAGCATTGTCGTCGGGACCCAGATGATGTTTGGCTGGCATTGGCGTCGTGAAGCCTTTGTAGTCTTGCATCCCAAATTTCTTCAGGCAATCTTTGAGGCACTTCTCTTGAGATATGAAGATGCTGTTGCGTTGCTGACGTGTTTGAAGACCAAGGAAGAACTTCAGCTCACCCATCATGGACATCTGATATTGCTCTTGCATCATATATCCAAACTCTTCACTGTATTTCTGATTGGTGCAGCTGAAGATAATGTCATCCACATATATTTGGCACACAAACAGTTCACCATCATATGTCTTCGTGAAGAGAGTGGGGTCGAGGGAACCAGGTTTGAAGCCTGTGCTCTTCAGGAAGTCTTTGAGTGTGTCATACCAAGCCCGAGGGGCTTGTTTGAGGCCATATAGTGCCTTGTTGAGCTTGTACACCATGTCAGGATGTTTTGGATCTTCAAAGCCAGGCGGTTGTGCAACATACACTTCTTCTTCAATCTTGCCATTGAGAAAAGCGCTCTTCACATCCATTTGATACAGAATAATGTTATGATGATTTGCATAGGCCAGTAGTATGCTTATGGCTTCAAGTCTAGCCACGTGAGCAAATGTTTCATCGATGTCAATCCCTTCTATTTGAGTGTACCCTTGAGCAACGAGACGAGCTTTGTTTCTGACAACTAGACCATGCTCATCTTGCTTGTTGCGATATATCCATTTGGTGCCTATTATATTGTGCTTGCAAGGATCAGGACGCTTAACCAGTTCCCATACATTATTCAGCTCAAACTGCTGAAGCTCTTCTTTCATAGCTTGAATCCATTCAGGTTCCATGAAGGCTTCTTCAACTTTCTTGGGTTCAGATATTGAGACGAATGCGAAGTGCCCACAAAAATTTGCTAGCTGTGTTGCCCTCGAACGAGTGAGTGGACCTGGTGCATTGATGCTATTAATTATTCTCTCAATCCGTACTTCATTTGCAACACGAGGATGTACAGGACGAAGATTTTGCTCTTGCTGATCATTGTCATTGTTAGAAGGATTGTCTTCAGGCTGAGCATTGTCTTTAGTTTGATCAGGTGTGGAGATGATAAGTTCCTCTTCAGGCTGAGATTCAGATGGTATGATTTCTCCAGTTCCCATAAGTTTGATTGATTCACTGGATGGAACTTCATCTAGCACGTTTGGCAGGTGCTCTCTTTGTGAGCCGTTAGTCTCATCGAACCGCACATCCACTGTTTCAACCACTTTATAGTGAAAAAGGTTGAAGACTCTGTAGGAGTGCGAATCCTTTCCATATCCAAGCATAAAACCTTCATGTGCTTTTGGTGCAAATTTTGAAGTGTGATGTGGATCCTTGATCCTGCACCTCGCACCAAATACTCTGAAGTAACTGACATTTGGCTTCTTGCCAGTAAGGAGCTCATAGGATCTCTTGTTGAGAAGCTTGTGAAGATAAATACGGTTGATGATATGGCATGCAGTATCAATGGCTTCAGGCCAGAACTTTCTTGGAGTCTTGTATTCATCAAGCATCATATGGGCCATCTCAATAAGTGTTCTGTTCTTGCATTCCACGACGCCATTCTGCTGCGGTGTGTACGGAGCTGAGAATACATGTGTAATGCCCAAACTATCAAGATAAGTGTCTAGACCAGTGTTCTTGAATTCAGTGCCATTGTCACTTCTGATGTGTTTGATCTTGATGCCATAGTTGTTCATGGTTCGATTGGGATTATATGCACCCAAGTATATCTTGAATAATCATCAACAATGACAAAGCCATAGAGACAAGCAGTAGTAGTAAGAGTTGAGTAATGAGTGGGACCAAAAAGGTCCATCTGGAGCAGTTCAAAGGGTTGAGTCATTGTCATGATTGTCTTCGAGGGATGCTTGGCCCTCATCATCTTTCCTGCTTCACAGGCACCGCATAAGTGATCCTTCTTGAACTTGATGCCCTCGATGCCTATGACATGCTTCTTCCTTGCAAGGGTGTGGAGGTTCCTCATGCCAGCATGCCCTAGCCTCCGATGCCAGAGCCAACATTCAGAAGCTTTTGCTAGAAGACATACGGCAAGTTGTGGTCCTGCTGAGAAATCTACCACGTACAAATCATCTTTCCGATACCCTTCAAACACTAGAGACTTGTCAGATTCCACTAGAATAAGGCAACGATATTTTCCAAACATCACAATCATGTTTAAATCGCAAAGCATTGAGACAGACATTAAGTTGAAACCAAGGGATTCAACAAGCATGACTTTATCCATGTGTTGATCCTTTGAGATTGCAACTCTACCTAGACCCAATACCTTGCTTTTACCAGTGTCAGCAAATGTGATGTGACTTTTGTCAGATGGACGTAAGGTTGAGTCCATGAGAAGGCTTCGCTTGCCAGTCATGTGATTAGTACACCCACTATCAATAATCCATTCTGAAGCAGCTGGTGTCGTACCCTACAGTGCAGTTAGGGGGATAGGCTTCACGAAAAGAATTGTGAAGCATAAACATTTGACGAGCAAGTGGATTATGAAAGCTTAGATCGAGGTTAGGACTGATAGGGCAAGTGGCAAGCGACTCAGGAACAAAATACATAATAATACCATTTGGGCATTTGATCTTGCGCCCTACAAGATGTTTAAGGTCCCCAGCAATGGCTTCAGACAATTTTGGTTTTCGGCTAGAGACCTTTCCCTGCAAAAGAGAGTTAAGCTTTCTTAGCCACCCACATCTTCAAGGGTGGCTTCGAAGCAATGAGTCTAAGTGCAGCAACTGAGAACTTTGGCTTTGGAGCCCTAGCAAAAAGTCTTGCAGGTGGACAATAGTACTCATAAGGATAAGCAGAATAGTGTTTGGTCTTATGAACATGGCGGTTTGATGAAACGCTCTCATATTCATAGGCCTGAGTAAGGTTTCCCTGCAAAACATTTGCGTTAGTGCGACTGAGGTGAGTCCTCTGTCTGTATGAAGCCTTTGGACCATATGAAGCCTGTGGTCTGGGGTTTGTCTTCTTCACTTGTGGTGTCATGATGACATTCACAGGAAGATTCTCCAAACACCTTTTCGGCACCCAGACTTTCTTCATAGGCGGCCCATTCCTGCAGTTACTACCAATATACCTGGCAAACACTTCACCATTCTGATTCTTAAACATTTTATAGTTTGCATCAAAGGATTCATCAATAATAATGGGATTAGCACAAGTGAAGCCAGATAGGGTGGATGCATCCGCCGAAGGTTCCTTTGCAGCAACCCATGTGGTTTTGGGGTACTGCTCAGGTTTCCAGTAAGAGCCATCAGCATTCATTTTCCTTTCGAACCCAACACCCTCTTTCCTAGGGTTTCGGTTCAGGATCTGCCTTTTGAGGACATCACATAGTGTCTGATGCCCTTTGCGACTTTTGTACATCCCTGTTTCAAGCAATGTCTTCAACCTAGCATTCTCATCAGCAATAGCAGTGGTATCCTCAGCAGAGGGGTTAGTTACCACATCAACAGTTGAAGATATTGCAATAGTAGCAGCAGTAGAACACCCAGCAACAGAAGTAGTGTTGTCACGCTCGATGCATTTAAGACATGGTGGTTCAAATCCTTCCTGAGCTGAACTGATCTGTTCGGCGCGAAGTGACTCGTTTTCCTTTTGAAGATCTTCATGAGCCGCTCTCAATTTCTCAAGATCTTGCTTCCTTTGAAGATAATCATAGGAAAGCTTTTCATTAGTTGTTGAGAGCGTTTCATGATGACTTTCAAGTTCCTCATACTTAACGTGACGATTTTTTATGTCTTCAATTAAGGACTGAGATCGAGTCATTTCAGTGTCTAACAGATCATCGCTTTTTTCTAATAGTTTTTGAATATGTTCCATAGCTTTCTGTTGTTCAGTTGCAATTTTAGCAAGCGTTTTGTAGCTGGGTTTGGAACCACAATCAGAGTCATCTTCACTAGATGTTTGATAGTGAGTAGTGCGTGTGTTTACCTTGGCACCATGTGCCATGAAGCAGTAGGTAGGAGCGGAGTAGTCCTTGTCATTTGCATCGGTGTCGGTGATGAAGTCATTGTCTTCAGTGTTGAAGATGGACTTGACAACGTATGCTGTAGCCAGACTCGCAACGCCAGAATCGGACTCCTCCTCAGACTCCACCTCCGCCTCCTCAGAAGCGGACTCCTCCTCTGAATCCATTTCCTTGCCAACAAACGCACGTGCCTTGCCAGATGAGCTCTTCTTGTGTGATGAAGACTTTGAGGAAGACTTGGAAGAAGACTTTGAGTATTTCTTCTTCTTCTTGTCGTCAGAGTCATACTCCTTGCTCTTCTTCTTCTTCTTGTTCTCATTGTCCCACTGCGGACACTCAGAGATGTAGTGGCCAGGTTTCTTGCACTTGTGGCATGTTCTCTTCTTGTAGTCATGAGCAAAAGCTTCATCATTCCTTGAGCTTGATCGTGAAGACTTTATGAAGCCTTTCTTCTTGGTGAATTTTTGGAACTTCTTCGCAAGCATAGAAAGCTCCTTTCCAATGTCTTTAGGATCATCAGAACTGCTGTCAGATTCTTCTTCAGATGAGGAGACAGCTTTTGCCTTCAAGGCACGAGTTCACCCATAGTTGGGACCGTAGATGTCTCTTTTCTCAGAAAGCTGAAACTCGTGTGTGTTGAGCCTCTCAAGTATGTCAGACGGATCGAGTGTCTTGAAGTCAGGAAGTTCTTGAATCATCATGGCTAGGGTGTCAAACAAGCTATCAAGTGATCTCAGGAGTGTCTTGACGACTTCATGCTTGGTGATCTCAGTGGCACCGAGAGCTTGAATCTCATTTGCGATGTCAGTGAGTCGATCAAACGTGAGCTAGACATTCTCATTGTCATTTCTCTTGAAGCGGTTGAAGAGGTTGCGAAGGACACTGATTCTCTGATCTCTCTGGGTTGAGACGCCTTCATTGACCTTGGAGAGCCAGTCCCAGACTAGCTTAGATGTTTCCAAAGCATTCACGCGGCCATACTGTCCTTTGGTCAGATGACCACAGATGATGTTCTTAGCAGTGGAGTCCAGTTGAATGAACTTCTTGACATCAGCAGCGGTGACACCTTCACCAGCCTTGGGAACGCCATTCTTGACGGCATACCATAGGTCGACATCAATGGCTTCAAGATGCATGCGCATCTTATTCTTCCAGTAGGGATATTCAGTTCCATCGAAGACGGGGCATGCAGCGGAGACTTTAATTATCCCTGCAGTCGACATAGCTAAAACTCCAAGTGGTTAAACCGAATCACACAGAACAAGGGAGTACCTTGCTGTGATACCAATTGAAAGTGCTAGTGATCGACTAGAGGGGGGGTGAATAGGCGATTTTTATGGAAGTCTTCAAAACATGGAAGTTTCGAAGACAAACGATAGAAATAAACCTATTACCATTCGGCGGAAGGTAGACTACACTAGGCAAACCATAGTCAAGTATTCAATGAAGTGAAAGCACAATGACTAATAGCAGCTAGGAAGTAAGGATCAGGTAGGAAGATATTGTGAAGCCAATCAGAACAAGCAGTCACTCAGTGAAGGCAAAAGATAATGCAATCATACAATGACTTCACAAGGACCAACAGTAAGTAAAGGTAAGGGAAGGATGAAACCAGTGACTCGATGAAGACAATGATTTGTTGGACTAGTTCCAGTTGCTATGACAACTGTACGTCTGGTTAGGGAGGCTGAGATTCAACTCAGAAGACCTCGTCTTCACCTTATTCCCCTTGAGCTAAGGACACCCAGTTCTCACCCAATCACTCTGGTAAGTCTTCAAGGTAGACTTCCAAACCTTCACAGACTTCGTTCATCGGCGATCCACAATGACTCTTGGATGCTTAGAACGCGACACCTAACCAGCTGGAGGATTCACAGTCCTCAAGTGTAATAAGTCTTCAGATCACACAGACAGGAAGACTTAAGTGATGCCTAACACTCTTTGGCTCCGGGTGTTTAGGGCTTTATCCACACAAGGAATTCTCTCTCAAAGGCTTCGAGGTGGGTTGCTCTCAAACGACAAAAGCCATACTCTAACTCTGAGCAGCCAACCGTTTATGGTTGTAGGGGGTGGGCTATTTATAGCCACTGGGCAACCCGACCTGGTTTGTCCGAAATGACCCTTGGTCACTAAGGAACTGACACGTGTTCCAACGGTCAGATTTCAAACACACACGGCAACTTTACTTGGATTACAAGCAAAGCTGACTTATCCAACTCTGGACAAGATTTGCTCTCATAGTCTTCACTCGAAGACATAGGATTTTGGTTAAGCATCACTTCAGTCATTCTGACTGGTTCTCTTGGACCCCACTTAACAGTACGGTGGTTCCTATGACTCAACAAAGAAAAACACAGAACGACGAAACTGCTAAGTCTTCGCGGTCCATAGTCTTCACGCGATGTCTTCTCTTATCATAGTCTTCAATGTGAATGTCTTCACATACCACCTCTAACTTCAATGTCTTCATACATTTTTAGGGGTCATCTCTGGTTGGAAAAACGAATCAATGAGGGACTTCTACCTGTGTTATCCTGCAATTCTCACAAACACATTAGTCCCTCAACTAGGTTTGTCGTCAATACTCCAAAACCAACTAGGGGTGGCACTAGATGCACTTATAGCGTCGGACATCGCTCAGGTTGGACCAACACTTAGAGAAGCCCTGGCCCCGGGGGGGGGGTAAAATAAAGATGACCCTTGGGTTGGCCGACCCAAGGGAAGAAAAGGCTAGGTGGCAAATGGTAAAACAAATGTTGGGCCTTGCTGGAGGAGTTTTATTCAAGGCGAACTGTCAAGGGGTTCCCATTATAATCCAACCGTGTAAGGAATGCAAAATCAAGGAACATAACACCGGTATGACGGAAACTAGGGCGGCAAGAGTGGAACAAAAGCATAAGGCCGAGCCTTCCACCCTTTACCAAGTATATAGATGCATTAATTAAATAAGAGATATTGTGATATCCCAACAAATATCCATGTTCCAACATGGAACAAACTCCAATCTTCACCTGCACCTAACAACGCTATAAGTGGGGCTGAGCAAAGCGGTAACATAGCCAAACAACGGTTTGCTAGGACAAGGTGGGTTAGAGGCTTGGCTTAGCAATATGGGAGGCATGATATAGCAAGTGGTAGGTATCACAGCATAGGCATAGCAAAAGAGCGAGCAACTAGCAAGCAAAGATAGAACTGATTTCGAGGGTATGGTCATCTTGCCTGAGATCCCACAAGGAAGAAGAACGAGTCCACGAAGAAGACAAACGGACGTAGTCGAATGGATCCTCACAAACGCGACGTTAACGAAACTAACCCGAAGAAGCAACACCGGAAAGAAGCAAACAACATAGTAAACAAACATCACATAAACATGGCATGATACACAACCAAGTATGATACATGTCCGGTTTAAATATGCATGGCATGGCAAAGTGCAACAAACAATACTACAAATTAAGTGGAGCTCAATATGTAACGGGTTGCATATTGACGGAACACCACATCAATTATTTAGTTCTCTCCTGGTTAGGTACTCAACAATATTAAATGTTGGTTAACATGGCAAGAGGTGAGGCATAACAAAACTACACCATCTAAACAATTTAAATGGGGCCGGATATAACAAACAACGCATCCGGTAAATCCCCATATGCATTTAGCAATTTAAAGAAAACAACAATTTTAAACATTTTAATTGTTGTTATCATGATGCGGATGACATGAACAAGTTTATGCGATGTTTATTAAAAGTTGACAAGAGCATTATGAAGCATTTGTCACCGTGGTGGAAAGAAAGGGTGCCATGGCAACGAATCCGAAAATGATGCCACGACAACATATCGGTTCTGGTAGATCACGGAGATACCGGTGTAAAGGAAGGGTGGCGGGAGCGTGCAAAAGATGGTGGGGTGATCTCAGTTACCGGGTTCCCACGGATGGACGGAATGTCAACGAGGAGAAACGAGCAAGTGACAACTCGGACACGGTGCAAACATAGGGTGCAACTCATACATCGCAAGCATTCATCCACGGGCATCGTCTTGGTGGTATATCTTTGAAGCGTGCATTATCGGAATGGACCAAGTTCGAAGCGGAGAAGGGGAAGTAGACGTTCTCGGGACTGCGGCAGTGGAAGTAGTCGTTCTCGCACGCTCTAGGGTCGACGGTAGAGGTTCTCGCGATCTCGGTGATGGTAGTGGTACATGTTTATCGTTGCACGAGTTTCCATAGATGTTCATGTCATTGGTGTCGTGGTACTTGGGGTCTTCAGACTTTCCGGTCCCGTTCTTGCGATGATAGTCGTTCGCGTTCGTTCGGAGAGGTACTTGATGACTCCAACGTCTTCGGGGCGACGGTAGTGGTACACACGAAGGTAGTCGGACTTGATGGATCCGAAGGCTCCGGACGTCGTGGTACTTGTCGATCCGGGTCTTGAGACATACTAGGCATCGATGCCTTCGAGGAACTCGGCGTGTCCAAAATATAGCGGAACAAGGTCCCGATTGCGGTCGTGTGAACGTTCAGTGAAGACGAACTTGCCAGTCTTGCCGAACTGAAGGGGGACTTGACGTTTTGCAATCCAATATCCAGGGTCAAACATGTAGTCGTTTTTTGCGATAGGGTCAACCTTGATGTGTCCAGGGGACGCTTAGGTTGGTGGATGTTCTTGGTCTTGCGGTTCGGAAGCTGGTACAAAGAGCTCCGGTTCATGGTGCTAGAGAACGGGTGGCGATGAACGGCTCGGGCAGGAGTTGCTCTGCACGGGGAGGAGGCTGACAGAGAGCACCGGGGTGGAGGCGGTGGTGCTCCTGGTGGTCGCCGGCGGACAGTCTTGGGCTCGCCGGCCGGCTGGGCCATATGGCGAGGAGGCGGCGATGCGAGGCGCTGCTCTTGGCGTCGGGACGAGGGCCTGCCGGAGCTCAGGCAGATGCTGCAAGGAGGAACTACGGCGCCTGGGAGACGCAGGCGAGCTTGATGACGAGGGGCCCTGGTCGCGGGCATGCGAGCAAGAGAAGAAGGAGGCGAGCATGAGGCAGGTGCAAGTCACCATGGGAGGCAAACAGGAGGTGGGTGGAGGAGCTGAGGAAGGCCGGCGGAAACTCAGAGCTCGGGGACGAGGCATGGAGGTCGAGGTCATCGGCGGAGTTTGCGAGGTGGCGCTCGGCGTCCCTGTCGATGCGGCAACAAGGCGAGCTCGGGACGACTCCCGTGGAGGAGCAGAGAGGAGTAGGTCGGCCAAGGTTAGGCGGTGGCGGGGGATGCAGCGAGAAAGGCCGTGGCGACCGGAGGAGAAGGACGAGGGGAACATGCTCGAGGGAATCGGGCATGGGCGCTGGGGATCGCTAGGAGGCGGCGGCAGAGGAAAGGGTCGAGGGAGAGAGATGGGCATCGAGGGAATCGGGCTCAGGAAGGCTAGGGTTAGGAAAGGAGGCTGGGCCTTAGAGGAAAATGGGCCTAGGGTTTGAAGTGGGGCTGCGGGGAAACCTTGGGCCAGGGAGGCCGGCCCAGTGCTGCTGCTGGTTGAAGACCCTAGATGGGCTGGACTCTCTCCTCCCTTTCTCTTTAAAAACTTATTCCTTAAACAGAAAAGAAATTAGAGAGAGGAAAAGAAAGAGAGGGTTAGGGAAGGATTTTGAGCATGGGGATAATTTTCCCGAACTCACAAAAATACGCTTGTTCCGAGAAAATAGAAAGGGCCAAGATTGGAAGCTGTAAATTCAAACTCATTTGAATTTAATTCAAATGGGTTTGAACCAGGACTAGGTTTTAGGGGTGTCGGTGTCAAAACCGGCGGATCTCGGGTAGGGGGTCCCGAACTGTGCGTCTAAGGCGGATGGTAACACGAGGCAGGGGACACGATGTTTTACCCAGGTTCGGGCCCTCTTGATGGAGGTAAAACCCTACGTCCTACTTGATTTATTCTTGATGATATGAGTATTACAAGAGTTCATCTACGATGAGATCGGAGAGGCTAAACCCTAGAAGCTAGCCTATGGTATGATTGTATGTCGTCCTACGGACTAAAACCCTCTGGTTTATATAGACACCGGAAAGGGCTAGGGTTACACAAGGTCGGTTACAAAGGAGGAGATATACATATCCGTATTGCCTAGCTTGCCTTCCGCGCCAAGTAGAGTCCCATCCAGACACGAGGCGAAGTCTTCAATCTTGTATCTTCATAGTCCAACAGTCCGGCCAAAGGATATAGTCCGGCTGTCCGGAGACCCCCTAATCCAGGACTCCCTAAGTAGCCCCTGAACCAGGCTTCAATGACGATGAGTCCTGCGCGCAGTATCGTTTTCGGCATTGCAAGGCGGGTTCCCCCTCCGAATACACCACGGAAGAATTTGAATATAAGGATAGTGTCCGACCCTGCAAAATAAGTTCCACATACCACCGTAGAGAGAATAATATTTCCACAAATCTAATCTTCTGACTTGTTTTGGCAACATGACATTGTGCCATGGCACGGTGATTATTCGAACTGTTTCCTTTAACTAGCCCCCGCACATAACGCGAGGAAGTTTTTTAACACGTCTTGTCAAAGCAGAGATCGTGTCCCCCTTATTATGGGATTCTCATCAATACGGGCGTGGGTAACCCAACCTAGCCTAGGACTCCTAGATTTTAGGCAAGTCCCAAACGGCCACGAGGAGGACGCTTGATATTCACCCTCTTTATAAAGGGTCAAGGTTTTTACTTTTTCCCTCCCGTGCTCAATCGAATCCTTCCCCCGCCTCGAGTTCTAACACCCAAAGCCCAGGTCAGGTGCTCCGAACCTTCAATCATGAACGGATCCAGCCTCCAGGGCCGGTGGATGCCCTCCTCCGTCATGGAAGAGGATATCAAGAAGTTGAGGGAGGCAACATACTTGACCGCCGAATTCTGGCATCGGCTGCCCGCCCAAGGGCAGGTCGTCCCTACTCCCGAACCCAACGAAGATGTTGTGTTCATCTCCCACTTCCTCTGAGGACTAGGCCTCACTCTGGATCCCTTCGTAAGGGGTTTGATGTTCTATTACGGGCTTGATTTCCACGATCTAGCCCCGGATTCCTTTCTCCACATCTCGGCATTTATTGTCGTATGCGAGGCCTTCCTCCGCATTACCCCTCACTTTGGCCTGAGGCTCAAGACCTTTGATGTGAAGCCGAAGACGGTCGAGGGGCAGTATGCAACGTGCGGAGGTGCATTAATAAGCAAGATTGCTGGAGCTCTGTGGCCAAAAGGTTCCTTTCCAGAGGTGTTCGGATTATGGAAAAGGGAGTGGTTCTACATAACAGCTCCCAGAAGTGCCAAGTGGGTAGCTCCCCCCGCCTTTCGCTCGGGCCCTCCACCACAACTGATGTCATGGATCAGTAGGGGGCTGAGCTGGGGTCCAGCCAAGGATGTGCCCATACTGCAGAGCCGCATCCGGGATCTCTTCGAGGGAGATTTTAGTTTGGTTATGGTAGTGCAAGTCATGCTGGTTCGTCAAGTCTAGCCTTGCAAACGCCGGCCCCTCCGTTTATGGGAATTCAACCCAGAAGGACCGCACGCTATTCATAATTTCCTCGGCCTGACGCACAAGGAGATGTACAAGTCATTCTTCGGACCCCAGATAGAGTGTCCCGATACCTCCGAGGACGTGGGCCTGAGCAGCAACCGCATCGCGGCCCAAGTAAGTGGCCCTCTAGCCGAACACACTATCTTTCTTTTATCATGACATCATTCTGAAGGATCGCTCTTTGACCAGGATTGGATAGCAAAGGCGAACATGATCCGGTGTTCGGCTCCCCTTCTCGAAGGCTGGGACAATCCGGTGCTGGAAAAGATGCTCGAGCCTGCACCTTGCCTGGTGCCCGCAAAGGAAGATGAAGGGGGAATAAAGAGGGCCAAAGCGGGCCTCCACCGCTATCTATTCCAACCGAGGGAACAAGCGCCTCCATGAGGGAGGATAGCCAAGAGAAAGAGTCTGACATTCTTTTGCCCCGGGGGAGGAAGAGGACTACCTCTGATGATCCGAAAACCAAGGTTACCAAACGGGAGAAGAAAACTCCACCAGAGGATCCCGTCTCGGAGGGTGCTTTTGCCGCACAAAGTTCGTGCGGGGTTCAGCCCTCTAACGAGTTGTAAGTGATCAAAATTTACTTAATAGTAGAGATATTCTACTTTCCTTCCGAGGAAAATAACCGAAGCATTTATCTTGCAGTTCGGATCTTAGCCCTTCTCAACAGAGCTCGTCTTTAGGGGACCTCCTTCCGAAGATGATGAAGAGCGAAACGCCTCCCCCGGACTCCCCTCCTCAAGAAGCGGGTGACCTTGAAGTGTCGTCACGGAGGGCCTCTTCGGATCCGGTGAGGCTAGAAGATAATCCCATAATCACCCGAAGTCCCCAGCATCCGGCTCTTGAAGATGGCAGACAAAAGTGTCCAGCGCCGTCTGGTATGCGGTCGGACGTACTGAGGGATCTGCTAAAGCGAGCGACCATCTCAGAAGAACACCGTGCGTTGATGGGCACGGTGATGGAAAGGATTTCGTCCGCTGAAAGCGGGTTGCATGACACCTTTATGAGTCTACTAACGGGCTTTGAGGTACGTAAAATGATATACCTTTGTGATAGTACCACACATTTTTAGGTGTGCCCTGTGTGCCCTGAGACTCTGGTTGTCACCGAGAACGGTGGCAAATAGAGGATGGTAGTCCCAGGTAACAATCATACCACCTTCATGTGCAGGTAGTGGAAGCTCCGGTGGCTAGCCAGACTCATGAGTTTGCCGAACTAAAGCGGCAACTGGATGCGACGGATACCGACATCGAGCTTGTTAACAAGCAGCTTGATAAGGCATAGGGTAAGTGATATTTTCTGGTGAATGTCACGTAGTAAGAGCAGCGTGATGCCAGTATCTTTAATATTTTGTGACTGCAGATGGAGCTGCCACCGTGGAGACCCTTCGGGCGGAACTTGCCTGAGCCAAAGAACAAGCAAGGAGTAGTAATGCGGCTGCTTTGAAGGCGACCAAAGAGTTAAGAGCCGAGAAGGCCATGCATTGCGAGAGCAAAGAGAAAATGTCCAAGATGGCTGTAAAGTTAAAAGACACTGCCAACCGTTGCCAGTTCCTTGAAGAAGAAAACCGAGCGAAGGTGACGGACCTTGAAAAGGCCACGATGGTGACCAAAGACACCCATTCTGCCATGAGAGCAAAGAAGGAGGAACTGCGTGAAGCCTGTGACATTGTGGCTGGGAAGCCCTTTTTGTTGCGGAGGAAGTTCGGAGATCCGCGGTATGCCCCGCTGGATCGGCTGTGGAGTTTGGCAGACGCATATCTGGACTTGGCGGCGAGCGCTATTGATGCGGCCGGATACATCCGAGATCAAACAGATCGGGAAGTGGACAAGCTGCTCTGGTCACAGTTTAACATTCTGGAGCATCCGCTTCCATTGACCGATCAGTTAGACGAATGGGCCGAACTCAATAGGTTGTCCGGACTCGCCATGAGGTCTGTCGTGGATCAGCTATGGCCGGAAAAGCCAAAGCCGAACAGTTATTTTAGCCTGGTGCTGCAGTTCCTTGGTGTGGTGCCGCGCATCAATGCGATGAAGAGGTCGACATGCATAGAAGGCTCGCGGATGGCCCTTGCCCATGTCAAAGCGTACTGGGCGGAGATGGATGCTACCATTGTCGCGGCGCAGGGTTCGGCCATAGGCCGCGTGGCTGCCGAGCACTATTTTGAAGAAGTTCTTGAGGGTGCTCGTTTGATAGAGGCCCAGTGCTCGAAGAATATTATGTTTGAGTGACATGTATTGCCATTGTAAAAACAATGTTTTATTAATTTTATCAAGGTTGTATTTATACTTTTGCCAGAAAGTATTGTGATGCCTCCTGTGCGGCCGTTTTATGTATACATGTATATAACCTGAAAGATTGCAGTCGTCGGCTTCAGCCCCCACGCATATAATGCGGGGGTGTTTGCAGAAGACGCGTATTCACACTTAATCCAACGTCTTGGTCCTAATAAGGAGGTGATAGCGCAGCGAACTAGGCAACCGAACTATAATGCTTTAACACTTTCACTTAGCCATAGGAGTTTGACAGTGGGGCTACTATATAGCCCCTGGTGGCTCCGCACTCACCCGAGTTCGGGGTGCGTACATGCCCGGCCGAAAAACGGCCCTTCGTTAAGGCGGAGGAATTCTAGGATTCCGATAGGTCATCGAGTGGTTGACCAGTCTCGCGCTATATCATGATAGTCAGTTTTGGGCTTTCTCTACTGAGGTGCTCGTCCGGATGAACCAGGGCACAATCGCAGTAGTTCTCCTGGTGCCGCCTTAGATGATAGAGCGGAATGTAAGGCAGCAAAACACAGGAGCCAGGCAAACCCAACATTTGACCCAAGACATGATTCGGAGCTGATGCATATAAGTCCAAACTCGCGACGCCGAACACTCCCTAAGGTATTCGGTCTTTATGGTGTAAACCGGGCCTAATCAGTCCCCTTTGTAAGAATCCCCTAGTGTCCAGGTTCGTGCATTGTTATGACGTGGCGACATGCCAAGACGTCATCATCCTTCTCAATTGTATTGAGAATCCGAGGGATGTGTATCAACAAGAGACAGTACAAAAGGATGACGCAGGGTCTTAGTCTAAAAAGAATCCTTGGAATGGGTCCCTGCTGCACGTCTGCGCCTGTGTCTCCGTTGTGCCGTATCCTGGACGGGTGTAGCACGATTGTCATCTGTAAAAGAGAGGAACTTAGGTGAGAAGTTGTCGTGCAAAAAGGTGGGTTTAAAGAAACCATTTACAGTTCAAGATGAGTAAAAATTGCCACTTGTCTGCGCGCGTTGAGCCCCTTGTATTTGTAATAGGGGTGTGGCCATCAAACCGGTATGAATTACATATAGCTGCGCCGGACTCATCTAACCGTGTCCGTGGTCTTGACGACCTATCGAATGCTTTAGTTGGTGAGGCCGTTGGATCGCTCAATTTCCATTTACTGTAATGATGCCACGTGGACCAGGCATCTTAAGTGTGAGGGAAGCGTAATGCGGTATTGCATTAAAGCGAGCGAAAGCTTTGCATCCAAGTAGTGCTTGATAGACACTTTGGAATGGAGCAATATGGAAGGTTAAATTTTTGCTACAGAAGTTATCGGGGAAGCCGAATATAACCTCTAGTAGCAGGGAGCCCGTGCAATCAGCCCCTGGGCCTGGCGTTACTCCTCTAAAGGTAGTATTGTTGTGGCAAATTTTCGTTGGGTCTATCCCCATTTTGCAGATTGTGTCCTGATATATCAGGTTTAAGCTGCTGCCGCCAACCATCAGGACTCGTGTGAAGTGATATCCGTCCATTATAGGATCTAATACCAAGGCAGCCCACCCTGCGTTCCGGATACTTGCTGAGTAATCCTGACGGTCGAAAGTGATCGGTTGAGACGACCAGTGGCAGAACTCCGCGGTGATAGGCCCTTGGGCATGTTTGTCTGGGAGTGCCACTTTGCTTCTCCCCTTTATCACGTGTAACACGTTTACTATTTTGACTTCTGGTGGAAATTTCTTCTGTTCCCCAGTGTTTTGCTTGCAAGGCTCATCCCCGTCTTCGCTTGGTGTATCCTGCCCCTTATGTTCGGCGTTGAGCTTGCCGGACTGCTTGAAGACCCAACATTCTCTGTGGGTATGATTTGCAGGTTTATCGAGGGTGCTATGGATCTGACATATTTGGTCCAGAATTTTGTTTAAACTGGACAATTCATCTCGGGCGCCTTTAGAGGGCGGCTTTTGCTGACCTGGCCGAGAGCTTCTGAACCCGGCATTTACCGCCATGCTCTTCGGGTTGTCTTCTTTATTCTGGCGCTTATTATTTTTGCTGCGTCGTGATTTCCCGTTTTCATCTCTAACTTCTGATGTACTTGGGTCGCTGGTGCTGCATCGGGCTGGCCAGCTGTCCTCGCCCGCGCAAAAGCGGGTCATGAGGCTTGTTAATGCTGACATTGTTCTTGGCTTTTCTTGGCTGAGGTGCCTGGCAAGCCATTCGTCTCGGATGCTGTGCTTAAAGGCTGCCAAGGCTCCGGCGTCCGGACAGTCGACTATTTGGTTCTTTTTAGTAAGAAACCTGTTCCAAAGCTTTTGTGCTAACTGTCCGGGCTATTGAGTTATATGACTTAAATCATCTGCATCCGGTGGTCGGACATATGTCCCTTGAAAATTTGCCCGAAAGGCATCTTCGAGCTCTTCCCAGCTTCCAATGGAGCTTTCGGGGAGGCTTTTAAGCCAGTGCCGAGCTGGCCCTTTGAGGGGTAAGTACATGATGGCGTGGAGATCATCTCCTCAAGCCATATGGATATGGAGGATATAGTCCTCAATCCAGACCCCAGGGTCTGTTGTTCCGTCGTATGCCTCTATGTTTACGGGTTTGAATCCCTCTGGAAATTCATGGTCCAGCACCTCATCGGTGAAACATAGGGGGTGTGCGACACCCCTGTATCTGGGTGTACCTTGGTGTTCGGATGTTTGTTATGTTGCATCGTATGCTGGAGCGCGCTTGCATGGTCCATAAATGGATCTGGTTGCGCCGTCCTTTTGATGCGAGCCCTCGCGTGGATCGAGTATTGGCTTATGTGTGGCATTGTTCGCCTATTTATGTTGGCCACGAGGTCGTCTATCCGGCCGGATGGCCGTTTTAATTTTTGGTTGCGGGGGATCTAAGGCCTCCTCATCGAATTCAGGTAGCAACTTCCGCTTCGGGTAGCTCTTGGTGTGGCGATTACTGCCGTACTTCGCTGCTGTGTTGAGTATTTCACTCCATTTGATTTTGAGTGTGTCTTGTGCAGCCTTGAGCCTTTGCTTCTGTTTTTTCAGACTCCTCGCCGTGGCAACAAGCCTTTGGTGGGAATTATGTTGCTCCTGGCGCCTGTCCGGTGTGATGTCGTCTAGACTGTTACCTTCGACGGGGTTGGGTTGTTCGGCTTGATTTTCCGTGTTACCGTGGTCGGGCAATGGTTCACCCTGCTCTAACGCTGGGTCTATGTGATCGTTATTTCTGTGGGGGCGGGATTTGGGGCGGCGTTTATGCCGCCGCTTTGACTGCTGCTCGAGGGAACCTCCCGTCGCCGCGTCGCTCCGTTCCTCGTCGTTATTTTCTTTGGGTGTGTCCACCATGTATACGTCATGTGATGAAGTGGGCGTCCTGTGCCTTGTGGGCAGTGATTCCTCTTCGACTCCCGCATCGTCGTCCATACCGTCGATGTCTTCGGAGTCGAAGTCGAGCATGTCGGTTAAGTCATCGACAATGGCTACTAAGTGGGTGGTGGGTGGGCGGCGAATTTCTTTGTCATCCGCATCCCAATCCTGCCGGACGTAGTTCGGCCAGGATCCTCCTGACAAGGAAAGAGACCTTAATGAGTACAGTATGTCGCCGAAGGGCGAGTGCTGAAAGATATCCGCGGAGGTGAACTCCATGATCGGTGCCCAATCAGGTTCGATAGGAACGGGCGCATGCGGTTCATAGTCCGTGGCCGGAGAAGGATCTGGCAGTTTGGCAACACGGCTCTTGTGAAGGGTAAGGTCGATATTTGGCTCGATCGCCGCAGAGGGTACGGCCTCCGTGACGGGGTCTATCCACCCGCCCTCGGATGGCGAAACTGGCTCTGAATTGAGGGTCAGAGTGGCTGCCAGTGCGATCTCCTGAATACGGTCTGATGGTAGGGTTAAATCGTACTCATCGTGACCACGTGGCGCACAGGGCAGGGGCTCTAATCCGTCGAAGATCAAGCCTCCGCGGATATCGGCCGTGTAGTTTAAGCTTCCAAACCTGACCTGGTAGCCAGGGGCGTAACTTTCGATCTGCTCCAGATGGCCAGGCGAGTTGGCCCATAGTGTGAAGCCGCCGAACACAAAGATCTGTCCGGGGAGAAAAGTCTCACCCTGGACTGCATCACTATCGATGATCGTAGGAGCCATCAAGCCGAACGACGACGACACAGAGGAACTCTCAATGAATGCACCAATGTCGGTGTCAAAACCGGTGGATCTCGGGTAGGGGGTCCCGAACTGTGCGTGTAAGGCGGATGGTAACAGGAGTCAGGGGACACTATGTTTTACCCAGGTTTGGGCCCTCTTGATGGAGGTAAAACCCTACATCCTGCTTGATTTATTCTTGATGATATGAGTATTACAAGAGTTGATCTACCACGAGATCAGAGAGGCTAAACCCGAGAAGCTAGCCTATGGTATGATTGTATGTCGTCCTACGGACTAAAACCCTCCGGTTTATATAGACACCGGAAAGGGCTAGGGTTACACAAGGCCGGTTACAAAGGAGGAGATATACATATCCGTATTGCCTAGCTTGTCTTCCACGCCAAGTAGAGTCCCATCCGGACACGAGACGAAGTCTTCAATCTTGTATCTTCATAGTCCAACAGTCCAACCAAAGGATATAGTCCGGCTGTCCGGAGACCCCCTAATCCAGGACTCCCTCAAGGGGTATCCAAAAATGTTGAGAATTTTGGTAGAGCTCCGGAAAATGATGAAAGAATAAATGGCAAGATTAGAGAGTCAAGAGTTGTGATAACAAAGGCATTGGGATCCGCAAGTGTGTTATGGTGAATTCCAAAAATGGAATATTTTATAATATCTCCCTAAATATCGGGAGGATATGTTTTAAAGAGAAACCACCATGTGAGTTCCCTCAATTTAAACGGATCGAAGATCCATACGGTTTATTTAGTTGAGTTGCAAAAATTAATGATATGATTGCATGATGACACGCAAGCAAATGACAAGGCAACAACAGCGAATAACTGGAAGACACCTGGCACATCAGTCTCGGGGCGTCAGAACACTCCACCACTACGAGAGGATCTCGACCCGAGATCCTAGGGATGGCACCGGAGGGAAAAGGAAGAGAAACAGGAGAGGTAAAACTAAGTTTCTTCTTGACAAAAGAGTGAAACCAAAGAACCTTGAGAGGTTGAACAAATTGAAAAGAAGAAAACAATGGAGATGAACAAAGTTGTAAACACTCCGTTAGAAAAGAGGAACAAGGAAGAACAAATTCGGACAACACTCCGGTTGAGAAGGGAGACAAAACTTGATAAGATGAGAGAACTCGAAAGAAAA
Source organism: Triticum aestivum (assembly GCF_018294505.1). Lineage (NCBI taxonomy): Eukaryota > Viridiplantae > Streptophyta > Magnoliopsida > Poales > Poaceae > Triticum > Triticum aestivum. Next base: position 491,266,882 of record NC_057797.1, read on the forward strand.
CACGACACTCCGGTTGAATGGATAAGCAAAGAAAAGAATATGATCTTGGCAAAAGTGAGTTGATGGGACGAAGAGAGTAACAACACAATGCCTCCGGAAGGATGAATATAAGATATATCATTGGAATAACAAAATGGAGAAGAAAATGGCAACTTCTGCCACAATAGAGCTTGGAAAGCACCCTTCCAAGAAGGTTATAACGGGGTTGTTGGAAAACCAACAACGAAAGAATAAGCTTGTAGTGGGCTTATGGAGAACATCTCAAAACTATGAGGTGAAATTTCTGCCACTAACGGAAAACAAAAGATTGGATTGATATCAACAAGAAGACGAGAAGCTATTTCACCAGGAGGATACAAGAAGAACTTGGGTCATTTATAAGCACCATAAATAGCAACAATCCTTAGGGAAGGCTTTAGGTGAAGTATAACCCAAGATAACTCCAATGACGAGATTGATGGATTTAAAATATCTCATTCTTGATAACTTGTGAAACACGAAGGAAAATTATCAAGAATGACATAACACCACCTCAAAAGATAAGGTAAAAAGAATTGCACTAGGGATTGCAAGATGAAGAATACTTGAGCTCCTCTGAAAAGAGTCTTGATGAACACTTCGAGAAGGAATTAAATCCTTTATGAACCATCATGTAGAACCTTCATGAAGAATTCCGGCAACAAAAGGATGATCAAAAGGAAGAGAAGTTGACAACACAAGGTGAAGCCTTGCAATGATTAGATGGATCTTCATGACGAGAAAATTGAGAGAGCTTGGAACTCCGGGAAAAGAAAGATGAATCAAGTGAAACCGAGAATTTGATGAGCCTCTGGAATAAGGAATTGAGTTTACTCGATGAAACAAGAATAAGAATTACATTATGATCATCCTTCACCAATTAAATTGATGACAAGCAATGGATTTGACATACTACTTATTCTCATAGAAAGGATTAAGATAGATATAGCGCAAACTTGAGAAAAGACTTCAACGAACCACCGGAAGGATTGGAAAGAACGAATGAATCGATATGATACCAAGAGAAAAGGAATCTTGAATGAACCACCGTAAGAATTGAAAAAAAGAACGAAGTAAAGGGGAGTATCACCGGTCAGAATTAGAGAATGAATGAAGATTCTTGAGAGAATTTAGATGCAAGTGAACAAAGAGATCACGAGCTGATTTGAGAAAACTTGAACGATGCACTGGTAAGATTTCAAGAACAAAAGCTGAAAGCTGAGAATGATTAAATCTTCTAAAAAGATGGGCTCCGGAGAATCAAATTGAAAAGAATCTTGAATTGCTCCAGAAGGATGAAAAGAATTCTCACAATCGAAAACAATTATGAGAGGATGGCAACAAGCTAGAATCACGAATCTTGAAGAGAATGGAGCAAGATTCAGAGGAAAATTCTTCTTCGGTCTTCAAATGTTGATAATGACGACGAGAAACACCACTTTGAATTGTTGAGATTCTCCAGGATGAAGAATAGAAAGGTTGAGCCAACGGTGAAAAGAATTTGACAGATCTTGGAGAAAAAGCATTTGACTGATGAAAAATTCATTCTTACATCAAACTTTGAAAAGAATTTAGGATAGCTCTGGGAAAATTAGAAGAGTCAGGTAAGATCCTAGGAAAAGACCTGTGGGTTAGGGCCCACTAAAAGAAACACCGTTTAAGTGATTTAAAAGAGAGATTGCCCCGGAAGAATAAAATAGCTTGAATGAGATAACAACCTCGAGATATCTGGAATGGATTAGGGATGAAAACACGAATCTCCTGAGATATCTTCAGTACTCCGGAACAATTGAATAACGAGAGGGGAATGATTAAGAGGTGCACCGGCATGAGAAGACATTTGGAACGAGGACAAGATATGATTGAGAAAGCTTGACTTGAATTCACCGACGAAGAACAAGAACGAATAATGATGAGCTTCAAGCTCCGTTAGAATCCTCATGAGAATCACCGGATATGAACATTGAAAGAAAAGAATGAAGAGACTTCACATGAATAAACTGGACACTTAATTAAGAAATCCGAGTCCTTGAAGAAAAAGGGTGGGAGGGCGGGAAAAACAAAGGCAACTTGGAGACAGATGAAACGAACACCGTTGAGAAGAACTGAAAGGTGGTCTTGCGAATGTTGACATGATCCGATCCACTTGAAGAGAAACACGCCGGATGAAAAAAAAGGATTGACATGACAATCTCGATTATCATGAAGGATTAGTATTCACATAGAAATATGAGAACACTGCTTGGGAGAGGTATGGAATCAACATTTGACTTCGAAGCAACTCGAATACCACAAACAAAACAAAACAAGGATTGGCTTGCAGAATAAGCCGGAACAAACATATGCTAGAGATTTCGTCCGAAGTTTTCGTGGTGGGGCCTACATGGACTCGATTGTACAACACCATCATTTACAAGGCAGTGCACATGACATACGAAGCATCCCCGAGTCAGCATAGCCAAGGACTCTTTAAGACACAACGAGACCACTGTAAAAATCAACCGTGGATAGGCGGACCACTAGACGTCGAACCCCAATTTCATATCATACATCTGTTGGAAAGATATCCTACATCCGAATCTTTCTGGTTATGCAATCAGGTGTTGGGGATACAGGGGAAGCATAATAATCTCACCCAAAACTAACAAATCCTACATCCAGCTGTATCCATCCTTCAACACATAACCAAGAAATCTTCGGAAATCATTTACCTCAAGCTTCGAAAAATTATCCATTATACGAGTTATGGCAATACTCCCGAACTCCCGCCCCAGTACTAGGTGGAGTCGAGGTTATCTCACCAACAACTGCATAAAAGAGTTTTTCAATGTCGGCGAAACTCAGGTATTCCAGTACTGCAACGATAAAATTGTGACGACAACACCTCGGAGCTCAACTCCCCGGGACACTGCCACAACCCCTAAATGTCGAGAGGCACCAAGAACAATGTTCTCGTCACAAAACCATCGGAATGATTCCAAGATACCCGTGTGATCCTAATTTTTTTAGTGAAATTTGAGAAGAGAAGAGTCAAAACTCTACGTCAGGATGCCTCACCAGAGCGACGAAGGGACTGAGGAGTAAAAAGAATCCTACTCTCCGATATATATAATCCTAAAAGACTCAAAACATTTTTCTAGACTCAACAATGCCAGTGATTCGATCAAGCAGGGGGCTCCTAAGTCGGGGAAGGCTCTGATTACCAACTTGAAACTCCCTCGATGCGGCTATATCTCCCACATGTCGAAGCACGACTTAGAGGCATAACCGCATTGAAGGCAATGCCACAAGAGAGGTAATCTTCACACAACCCATGTACTGAATAGGAAAGAGATACAGGGTTGGCTTACAATCGCCACTTCACACAATACATGAATAAAGAATTACATCATCCAGATACAATCAATGTCCGACTACGGAACCAAAATAAAAGAAGACTACCCCTAATGCTATAGATCCCCGATCGCCCCAATAGGGCTCCACTACTGATCAACTGGAAACGAAACAACACAAAGGAACGAGATCTTCATCGAGCTCCTCCTTGAGCTCGGTTGCGTCACCTGCATGGTTTCATCGGCACCTGCAAACTGGTTTTGGAAGTAATCTGTGAGTCACGGGGACTCAGCAATCTCACACCCTCGCAATCAAGACTATTTAAGCTTATGGGTAGGTAATAGGTATGTGAGGTGGAGCGGCAGCCAGCACTAGCATTTATGGTGGTGTAACACCCTCGATGCGGCTATATCTCCCACATGTCGAAGCACGACTTAGAGGCATATCCGCATTGAAAGAAATGTCGCAAGTGAGGTAATCTTCACACAACCCATGTAATACATAAGGGAAAGAGATACATAGTTGGCTTACACTCGCCACTTCACCCAATACATGAATAAAGCATTACATCATCCAGATACAGTCAAGGTCCGACTACGGAACCAAAATAAAAGAAGACTACCCCAAAAGCTACACAGATCCCCGATCGTCCTGACTAGGCTCCACTATTGATCAACTAGAACGAAACAACACAAAGGGCAAGATCTTCATTGAGCTCCTCCTTGAGCTTGGTTGCGTCACCTGCTCGGTAACATCGGCACCTGCAAACTGGTTTTAGAAGTATCTGTGAGTCACGGGGACTCAGCAATCTCGCACCCTCGCGATCAAGACTATTTAAGCTTATAGGTAAGGTAAAAGGTATGAGGTGGAGCTGCAGCAAGCAACTAGCATATAAGGTGGCTAACATACGCAAATGAGAGTGAGAAGAGAAGGCAATAGCACGGTCGAGAAACTATGATCAAGAAGTGATCCTAAAACAACCTACGTCAAGCATTACTCCAACACCGTGTTCACTTCCCGGACTCCGCCGAGAAGAGACCATCACGGTAACACATGCGGTTGATGCATTTTAATTAAGGTCAACTTCAGGTTTTCTACAACCGGACATTAACAAATTCCCATCTGCCCATAACCGCGGGCACGGCTTTCGAAAGTTCAAATCCCTGCAGGGGTGTCCCAACTTAGCCCATCACAAGCTCTCATGGTCAATGAAGGATATTCCTTCTCCCAAGACAATCCGATCAGGCTCGGCATCCAGGTTACAAGACATCCTCAACAATGGTAAAACAAGTAAAGCAAGACCGCCCGAATGTGCCGACAAATCCCGATAGGAGCTGCACATATCTCGTTCTCAGGGCACACTCAGATGAGAAATCCATACAACTAAAATCAGCCCTCGAGTTTTCCCGAGGTGGCGCTGCAAGGGGCTCTAGTTTGGACCAACACTCAAAGGAGCACTGGCCCGGGGGGGTGGGTGGGTTAAAATAATGATGACCCTTGAGTCTGCAGAACCCAAGGGAAAGAAAAGGCTAGGTGGCGAATGGTAAAACCAAGGTTGGGCATTACTGGAGGAGTTTTATTCAAGGCGAACTGTCAAGGGGTTCCCATTATAACCCAACCGCGTAAACATGTTCCAACAAGGAACAACATCTCCATGTTCCAACAAGGAACAAACTTCAATCTTTACCTGCAACTAACAACGCTATAAGAGGGGCTAAGGAAAGTGGTAACATAGCCAAACAACGGTTTGCTAGGACAAGGTGGGTTAGAGGCTTGGCTTAACAATATGGGAGGCATGATAAGCAAGTGGTAGGTATCGTAGCATAGGCATAGCAAAAGAGCGAGCAACTAACAAGCAAAGATAGAAGTGATTTCGAGGGTATGGTCATCTTGCCTGAAATCCCGCAAGGAAGAAGAACAAGTCCATGAAGAAGATAAACAAACATAGTCGAACGGGTCCTCATAAACGCAACGTTACCGGAACCAACCCGAAGAAGCAACATCGTAAAGAAGCACACAACATAGTAAACAAACCACACACAAACATGGTATGATATGCGGGATGCGGTATGTGATGCATATGCATGATTTGGAAAGGAATGATTGGACCTGGACTCAACTTGGAAATCCAAGAGTGCCACTGGAAAGGTGAGGTGGTTTCGGTTGAAATCGATATAAAGATCACCGGAATCAGATGCACGGTTTGGAAATGGCAAGCAAAACAAATATGGCACCGGTCTGCAATAACCCGCAAGTAGCCATCTAAATGCATCAAGTTAAATATGCTGGAGCACTCAAACATGGCAAAACAATACATGGAAGGGATCCACTCATGATGCTTGACAAAAGATGAACACTGAGATACGGCTAATTCATCCATTAACACGTTCAAACAAGCATGGAAAAAGTGCAAATGATAACAGGTTTCAGACTTAGTGAAATTAACACAAGTCTGGAATTTATCATCAGGAAGCAAGCCTTAGACCATGAAAACTACGTGCTAGAGGAACTTAACATGGCAAAGCAAGGCATGGCATGAAAGCTACTCTAAGAACATAAAAAAATCCCTTAGTGAACTTGAGCCAAAAGGGATCAGAGAATACAATTGCAAGCATGTGAACATGGCAAAAACATAAACAGATTCAGACTTAGTGAAAAACTGGAGCATGCAAAACAGATAACGAGTAGGCATGTTTACGAGCTCGATGCACTCACTACAAGGCATGGAATGACAAACTAAGCATACACCCATCAAGAAGACATGACATAGAATCTAGACATGGCAAGAACAACAACATAGCATGCACGGATCAATAGCAACATCCTCGACAAAATCGCTAAACATGTCAACAATCTGCCAGGATTCACTTTATAGCAAAAGTAGAGCTCGATTGACTCAAGCTAGGTTGCTCCATAAATGCAAACAAAGACATGGATGGATAGAGCACCACAGTGTTAACAAAACATCCTTACTGATCATCCTCAAAAGAGGCACAGATCACTAGGAAACAACATGAACATATGGCATAACAACAAAATCAGGACAATGACTTAGAGAAAATCTAAGTCCCTGAAATCAGCATTACCGATTATGCTACTTTGCATGCTTGTGCTAGTCACCTCAAATATCACAAAAATACATGGCAAGCACCTCTGTAAAGATGGCATGGCATATAACAAAACATATGTAGAGCTCAGGATCATAGCACGCACACATTAATCATGGCAAAAATGACAAAAGGCCATTTGCTGAAACAGATCTGACAAATTCACCACATAGCCCTCTTCCAACAGCATTTCGGGCATCAAGATGAGTTCAAATGAAAATGATGCAATGAGATGAAATGGTGTACTCGTCGAGACGAACATTTTGATATGCTACACGCACGAATCGGGGCTACGGATGCAGAGTTATGGCATGTCAAAGATAGCCAAAAATTAGGGTTTCGGCAGGAAAAAGTCAACCCTCATCTTCCAGATCCAGATCCGAATGTCGCCCGAAACACTATAGCAGTCGCCGGAGTTTCTTGTCGTCGACGGAGGAAGGAGAGGAGGCCGGGCTCATCGAGGAGGGGGTGCTGGAGTTGACGAGGCCAGCACCGGGCGCGGTCGCCAGAGGAAAGGGCGCGCCGAGGCGGAGCTTGCCACGGGCGGGCTCCGGCGACCGGATCTGTAACGGCGAGGCGGAGCGACGCCGGCAGACGGCGGAGCAGGGCTGCGTGGTGGTGAGGGCGCGGCTCGGCGATGGCGGCGGCGCGGGGACGCGTAGGGAGGCGAGATGCTCGGCGGAGGGACGGCAGG
>NC_057797.1:491274400-491282695 GCF_018294505.1 Triticum aestivum
GGCCGGAGTGATGTGGCGGCGGGGTGGACATGTCCGGCCGGCGCGCGAGGAAGTGTCCGGCGGCGGGGGGAGGAGTTTTTAGGGTTTCATCTGCGCGAATTTCGGAGGGGATCACATATATATAGGTAGAGGGAGCTAGGAGAGTCCAAATGAGGTGCGATTTTCGGCCACGCGATCATGATCGAACGACCGAGATGATGGAGGAGGTTTAGGTGGGTTTTTGGGCCACTTTAGAGGGGTGTTGGGCTGCAACACACACGAGGCCTTTTCGATCCCTCGGTTAACCGTTGGAGTATCCAACGAAGTCCAAATGGCACGAAACTTGACAGGCGGTCTACCGGTAGTAAACCAAGGCCGCAAGACAAGTCTCGGTCCAATCCAAAAACGTTTAACACCCGCACAAGAAAAGAGGTAGAAAGGGACACCGGGTGACATAGGAGCGCCGGATTGCAAAACGGACAACGGGGAAAATGCTCGGATGCATGAGACGAACACGTATGCAAATAAAATGCACATGATGACATGATATGAAATGAATGACACGCAAGCAATGAAAAAGCAACAACAACGAATAACTGGAGGACACCTGGCACATCGGCATCGGGGCGTTACAACACTCCACCAGTACGAGAGGATCTCGTCCCGAGATCTAGAATGGCACCGGAGGGAAAAACGGAAGAGAAAGAGAATAGGTAAAACTAAGTTGCTCCTTTGACAAATGAGTGAGACCAAAGAACCTTGAAAAGGTTAAACCATTTCAAGAAAAGAATACAAGGGAGATAAATGAAGTTGCAATCACTTTATTAGCAAAGAGGAACAAGGAAGAATAACTTTGGGCAGCAGTCCGGTTGAGAAGGGATGCAAGGCTTGATAAGGCGAAAAGAACTTGAGCAAAAAATGACAGAACACTCCGGTTGAATGGATAAGCACGAAAAGAACACGATCCAAGATGATGAGAGAAAAGAGCAACATCACAATGGCTCCGGAAGAAAAGTAAGAATGGAATGGAGTGAACGAAGGGAAACACGATCTTGAGAGAGCACGCTTACAAGAAATGCTAGAACGGAATTGTTGGAAAACCAACAACGAAAATAATAAGCTTGATATGGTCTTATAGAATACATCTCAAATTATGAGGTGACAACCTGCCACTCACGGCAAAAGAATTTGATTGGTATGAACAAGGAGACGAGAAAGCTATTTCACCGGGAGGATAAAAGAAGAACTTGGGTCATTTATAAGCACCATAAAAGTAACAAACCTTAGGGAAAGCTTTAGCTGAAATATAACCCAATATAAATCCAAAGAAGAAATTGATGGGTTTAAATATCTCATTCCTGATGACTTTTGAATCATGAAACATGAAGGAAAATTGTGAAGAAAGACATAACACCATCTCATAAGAAAAGTTAAAAAGAATTGCACTTCGGAATGCAAGAAGAAGAATGACTGAGCTCCTTAGAAAAGAATCTCAATGAAAACTTGGAGAAGGGATTATTCCCTTGATGAACCATCGTGTGGAACATCCATGAAGAACTCCGGTAAAAAAAGGATGATCAAATGGAAGGAAAAAGAGGTTGAAAACACAAGGTGAATCCTTGTACCAATTTAGATGAATCTCCGTGGTGAAATAGTTGAAAAAGATTGGAACTCCGGGAAAAATAGAAGATGAACAATTGAAATCAGGAATTTGATGAGCCTCCGGAATAGGGGATTGAGTTCACTCAATGAAACAAGAATACGAATTACATTATGCTTATCCTTCACCAATTTAAATTCATGACAAGCAACAGATTTGGCATATTACTTATTCTCGTAGAAAGGATTAAGATAGATATAGCGTCAACTTGGGAAGGTCATCAACGAACCACCGGTAGGATTGGAACAACGAATGAATTGATATGATGAAGAAGGAAGAGAACTCTTGAGCAAACCACCATAAGAATTGAAAAACGAACGAAATAACAGAATGAATCACCGGTAAGAATTAGCAAATGAACGAAGATGTTTGAGAGAATTTAGATCCATGAGAGCGAAGAGATTACAAGCTGATTAGAGAGTCCTTGATTTAAACACCGGTGTGATTTTGAGAATGCGAGCTGAAAGCTGGAATGAATAAACCTGAATTTATGGACTCCGGATAATCAAACCGAGAAGACTCTTGAATTGCTCCGGATAGGTGAAAAGAATTCCCACAATCGAAAATAATTATGAGAGGATGGCAACAAGCTAGAATCACGAATCTTGAAGAGAATGGAGCAAGATTGAGAGAAAGAATCTGCTTCGGTCTTCCAATCTGAGAATGTCGACGAGAAACACCACCATGAATTGTTTAGACGCTTCGGAAGAATCAAAAGCGAAAAGATTGAGCCAACGATGAAAAGAATTAAACCGATCTTGGAGACAGGCATTTGACTGATGATAAATCATTCTTACGTCAAACTTCAAAAAGAAATTTGAGGATAGCTCCGGGGAAATAAGAAGAGTCAGGTAAGATCCTGGGAAAAGACCTGTGGGTTAGGGCCCACTCAAAAGATACACCATAGAACTATTACTCGAAAGAGAGATAGCACCGGTTGGATAAAAATGCTTGAATGAGATAACATCCTCGAAAGAGCTTGAATGAATGCAGAGTGGAAACACGAATCTTCGAGATATCTTGAGCACTCCGGAACAATTGAATAGCAAGCGGGGAATGATTAAGAATTGCACCGGCATGAGAAAGCATTGAAACGAGGAAAGGGTATGATCAACAAAGCTTGACTTGAAACCACCGGAGAATAAAAAGAACGAAGAATGACGAACTTGAAGCTCCGTTAGAATCTTCATGAGAATCACTGGGTAAGAACATGAAGGAAAAGAATGGAGAGACTTCACATGAATCAAAGGATACTTGATTAAGAAATCTGCGTCCTTGAAGAAAAAGGGTGGGTGGGCGGGAAAAACAAAGGCAACTTGGAGACGGATGAAACAAACACCGTTGAGAAAACTGAGAGGTGATCTTGCGATGTTAAAATGATCGGATCCACTCGAAGAGAAGCACACTGATTGAAAAGGATTGGCAAGACAATCTCGATGATCAAGAAGGATTAGTATTCACATCGGAGTATGAGAACACCGCTTAGGAACAGGTATGGAACCAACATTTGACTTTGAAGCAACTCGAATACCACCACTCGAAACAAAAACAAAGGATTGGCTTGCAAAATAAGCCGGAACAAACATATGATAGAGATTTCGTCCGAAGTTTTCATGGTGGGGCCTACACGGGCTCGATCGTACAGCACCATCATTTACAAGGCAGTGCACATGACATACGAAGCGTCCCCGAGTCAGCATAGCCAAGGACTCTTTAAGACACAACGAGACCACTGTAAAACCAACCGTGGATAGGCGGACCACTAGACGTCGAACCCCAATTTCATATCATACATCTGTCGGAAAGATATCCTAAGAGCTACTTGAATTCCCACTTATAAACTCCCGAATCTTTCCAGTTATGCAATCAGGTGTTGGGGATACAAGGGAAGCATAATAATCTCACCCAAAACTAACAAATCCTACATCCAGCTGTATCCATCCTTAAACACATAACCAAGAAACCTTCGGAAATCATTTACCTCAACCTTCGAAAAAGCATCCGTTATATGAGTTATGGCAATACTCCCGAACTCCCGCCCCAGTACTGGGTGGCGTCGAGGTTATCTCACCAACAACTGCATAAAAGAGATTTTCGATGTCGGTGAAACTCAGGTATTCCAGAACTGCAACGATAAAATTGTGACGACAACACCTCGGAGCTCAACTCCCCGGGACACTGCCACAACCCCTAAATGTCGAGAGGCACCAAGAACAATGTTCTCGTCACAAAACCATTGGAATGATTCCAAGATACTCGCGTGATCCTAATTTTTTTTAGTGAAATTTGAGAAGAGAAGAGTCAAAACTCTATGTCAGGATGCCTCACCAGAGCGACGAAGGGACTGAGGAGTAAAAAGAATCCTACTCTCCGATATATATAATCCTAAAAGACTCAAAACATTTTTCTAGACTCAACAACGCCAGCGATTCGATCAAGTAGGGGGCTCCTAAGTCGGGGAAGGCTCTGATTACCAACTTGAAACACCCTCGATGCGGCTATATCTCCCACATGTCGAAGCACGACTTAGAGGCATAACTGCATTGAAAGCAATGTCACAAGAGAGGTAATCTTCATACAATCCATGTATTGAATAGGAAAGAGATACAGGGTTGGCTTACAATCGCCACTTCACACAATACATGAATAAAGCATTACATCATCCAGATACAATCAATGTCCGACTACGGAACCAAAATAAAAGAAGACTACCCCTAATGCTACAGATCCCCGATCGCCCCAATAGGGCTCCACTACTGATCAACTGGAAACGAAACAACACAAAGGAACGAGATCTTCATCGAGCTCCTCCTTGAGCTCGGTTGCGTCACCTGCATGGTTTCATCGGCACCTGCAAACTGGTTTTGGAAGTAATCTGTGAGTCACGGGGACTCAGCAATCTCACACCCTCGCGATCAAGACTATTTAAGCTTATGGGTAGGTAAAAGGTATGTGAGGTGGAGCTGCAGCCAGCACTAGCATTTATGGTGGTGTAACGCCCTCGATGCGGCTATATCTCCCACATGTCGAAGCACGACTTAGAGGCATAACCGCATTGAAAGAAATGCCGCAAGTGAGGTAATCTTCACACAACCCATGTAATACATAAGGAAAAGAGATACATAGTTGGCTTACACTCGCCACTTCACCCAATACATGAATAAAGCATTACATCATCCAGATACAGTCAAGGTCCGACTACGGAACCAAAATAAAAGAAGACTACCCCAAAAGCTACACAGATCCCCGATCGTCCCGACTGGGCTCCACTACTGATCAACTAGAATGAAACAACACAAAGGGCAAGATCTTCATCGAGCTCCTCCTTGAGCTTGGTTGCGTCACCTTCTCGGTAACATTGGCACCTGAAAACTGGTTTTAGAAGTATCTGTGAGTCACGGGGACTCAGCAATCTCGCACCCTCGCGATCAAGACTATTTAAGCTTATAGGTAAGGTAAAAGGTATGAGGTGGAGCTGCAGCAAGCGACTAGCATATATGGTGGCTAACATACGCAAATGAGAGCGAGAAGAGAAGTCAATAGCACGGTCCAGAAACTATGATCAAGAAGTGATCCTAAAACAACCTACGTCAAGCATTACTCCAACACCGTGTTCACTTTCCGGACTCCGCCGAGAAGAGACCATCACGGTAACACACGTGGTTGATGCATTTTAATTAAGGTCAACTTTAGGTTTTCTACAACTGGACATTAACAAATTCCCATCTGCCCATAACCGCGGGCACGGCTTTCGAAAGTTCAAATCCCTGCAGGGGTGTCCCAACTTAGCCCATCACAAGCTCTCACGGTCAACGAAGGATATTCCTTCTCCCAAGACAATCCGATCAGGCTCGGCATCCAGGTTACAAGACACCCTCAACAATGGTAAAACAAGTCCAGCAACACCGCCCGAATGTGCCGACAAATCCCGATAGGAGCTGCACATATCTCGTTCTCAGGGCACACTCAGATGAGCAATCCGTACAACTAAAATCAGCCCTCGAGTTTTCCCGAGGTGGCACTGCAAGGGGCTCTAGTTTGGACCAACACTTAGAGGAGCACTGGCCCGGGGGGGTGGGGTTTAAAATAATGATGACCCTTGAGTCTATAGAACCCAAGGGAAAGAAAATGCTAGGTGGCGAATGGTAAAACCAAGGTTGGGCATTGCTGGAGGAGTTTTATTCAAGGCGAACTGTCAAGGGGTTCCCATTATAACCCAACCGCGTAAGGAACGCAAAATCCGGGAACATAACGCCGATATGACGGAAACTAGGGCGGCAAGAGTGGAACAAAACACCAGGCATAAGGCCAAGCCTTCCACCCTTTACCAAGTATATAGATGCATTAATTAGATAAGAGATATTGTGATATCCCAACCGTGTAAACATGTTCCAACAAGGAACAACATCTCCATGTTCTAACAAGGAACAAACTTCAATCTTTACCTGCAACTAACAACGCTATAAGAGGGGCTAAGGAAAGCGGTAACATAGCCAAACAACGGTTTTCTAGGACAAGGTGGGTTAGAGGCTTGGCTTAACAATATGGGAGGCATGATAAGCAAGTGGTAGGTATCGTAGCATAGGCATAGCAAAAGAGCGAGCAACTAACAAGCAAGGATAGAAGTGATTTCGAGGGTATGGTCATCTTGCCTGAAATCCCGCAAGGAAGAAGAACAAGTCCATGAAGAAGATAAACAAACATAGTCGAACGGGTCCTCATAAACGCGACGTTACCGGAACCAACCCGAAGAAGCAACATCGGAAAGAAGCACACAACATAGTAAACAAACCACACACAAACATGGTATGATATGCGGGATGCGGTATGTGATGCATATGCATGATTTGGAAAGGAATGATTGGACCTGGACTCAACTTGGAAATCCAAGAGTGCCACTGGAAAGGTGAGGTGATTTCAGTTGAAATCGATATAAAGATCACCGAAATCAGATGCACGGTTTGGAAATGGCAAGCAAAACAAATATGGCACCGGTCTGCGATAACCCGCAATTAGCCATCTAAATGCATCAAGTTAAATATGCTGGAGCACTCAAACATGGCAAAACAATACATGGAAGGGATCCACTCATGATGCTTGACAAAAGATGAACACTGAGATACGGCTAAGTCATCCATTAACAGGTTCAAACAAGCATGGAAAAAGTGCAAATGATAACAGGTTTCAGACTTAGTGAAATTAACACAAGTCTGGAATTTATCATCAGGAAGCAAGCCTTAGAGCATGAAAACTACATGCTAGAGGAACTTAACATGGCAAAGCAAGGCATGGCATGAAAGCTACTTTAAGCACATAAAAAAATCCCTTAGTGAACTTGAGCCAAAAGGGATCAGAGAATACAATTGCAAGCATGTGAACATGGCAAAAACATAAACAGATTCAGACTTAGTGAAAAACTAGAGCATGCAAAACAGATAACGAGTAGGCATGTTTACGAGCTCGATGCACTCACTACAAGGCATGGAATGACAAACTAAGCATACACCCATCAAGAAGACATGACATAGAATCTATACATGGCAAGAACAAGAACATAGCATGCACGGATCAATAGCAACATCCTCGACAAAATCGCTAAACATGTCAACAATCTGCCAGGATTCACTTTATAGCAAAAGTAGAGCTCGATTGACTCAAGCTAGGTTGCTCCATAAATGCAAACAAAGACATGGATGGATAGAGCACCACAGTGTTAACAAAACATCCTTACTGATCATCCTCAAAAGAGGCACAGATCACTAGGAAACAACATGAACATATGGCATAACAACAAAATCAGGACAATGACTTAGAGAAAATCTAAGTCCCTGAAATCAGCATTACCGATTATGCTACTTTGCATGCTTGTGCTAGTCACCTCAAATATCACAAAAATACATGGCAAGCACCTCTGTAAAGATGGCATGGCATATAACAAAACATATGTAGAGCTCAGGATCATAGCACGCACACATTAATCATGGCAAAAATGACAAAAGGCCATTTGCTGAAACAGATCTGACAAATTCACCACATAGCCCTCTTCCAACAGCATTTCGGGCATCAAGATGAGTTCAAATGAAAATGATGCAATGAGATGAAATGGTGTACTCGTCGAGACGAACATTTTGATATGCTACACGCACGAATCGGGGCTACGGATGCAGAGTTATGGCATGTCAAAGTTAGCCAAAAATTAGGGTTTCGGGAGGAAAAAGTCAACCCTCATCTTCCAGATCCAGATCCGAATGTCGCCCGAAACACTATAGCAGTCGCCGGAGTTTCTTGTCGTCGACGGAGGAAGGAGAGGAGGCCGGGCTCATCGAGGAGTGGGTGCTGGAGTTGACGAGGCCAGCACCGGGCGTGGTCGCCGGAGGAAAGGGCACGCCGAGGCGGAGCTTGCCGCGGGTGGGCTCCGGCGGCCGGATCTGTAACGGCGAGGCGGAGCGACGCCGGCAGACGATGGAGCAGGGCTGCGTGGTGGTGAGGGCGCGGCTCGGTGATGGCGGTGGCGCGGGGACGCGTAGGGAGGCGAGATGCTCGGCGGAGGGACGGCAGGGTCGGCGCGGCGGCAGAGCTCCGGCGAGACCTCGCCGGCGGGAGGCCGAGCACTGGTGCAAGGGTGGCGGGGCACGAGCGGCTTCGGCGGCGGTGGA
>NC_057797.1:492013556-492015374 GCF_018294505.1 Triticum aestivum
GGGTGGCGCGTATATAAAGGAGGAGGGGGCGGCGACTTGGGGGAGGGGGCAAGGCGCTGCGGAGGAGTCCGGCTCGGACTCTTGTCCGAGTCGGCGGCGGCGGCGCTCGCGCGCGGGAGGCGGCGACGGCGACTTGGGCCGGCGGCCCGGCTGGGTTCGGCCCAGTCGGCCCGGGGAGTTTTTTTAAACAATTTCGCCGACAGAAAAAAATCCTAGAAAATAAAATAAAAATCTAAAAATTCCAAAATAAATTTTGACAGTCTAAATAAAATATTTAGAACGAGACGAACATTTTCTTGGCCCTAAGATGCAATTTTAAAAATGTGCAATTTTTCTTATGCAATAAAATCCATATAAACTCAAATAAAATCAAATAAATGATTTTAAATTTTTTCCTCCAATATTTCAATTATTTTGGAGAAGTCATATTATCTCCTCTCTTATTTTTTAATGCGAAATATTTTTCGGAGTGAAAAATAATTAAAATCAAAATCCTCGTTTCATTATTTGATAAAAATCAAATATGAAAACCGGGAAATCCCCAACTCTCTTCGAGGGTCCTTGAGTTGCTTATGATTTCGAGGATTGCAGAACCAATTGCAAGAAAATATGATATGCATGGAAGACCTATGTATAACATTCCAAATTTAAAATTTGGG
The DNA here is from genome assembly GCF_018294505.1 of Triticum aestivum. NCBI lineage: Eukaryota > Viridiplantae > Streptophyta > Magnoliopsida > Poales > Poaceae > Triticum > Triticum aestivum. Next base: position 492,014,216 of record NC_057797.1, read on the forward strand.
ATGTTACACAAGTGTAAAATAACAACATCAGTATAGCAACTTTGTAAGCTTGGAACAGAGGTCATATGAAGTCCAAAATTAACAAACTTAGCATGTGGACAAAGTACTCATAGCATACTTTAATTCATGTAATTGGAGAAACTCCAAAAGATGCATAGATCAACCAATAACAAGCTCACAACATGGCATCATGAAGTTAATAGAAAACTGGAACACCATTTAGGCATGTTCATGGCAAGTAAAACATATGCTAAAGGACATATATGAGGCATAAAAATGCATGGCATGCTAGAGCATAACATGGACATCAAAACATGTCAACTTGGCATCATCATATTATGCATGGACTAGATGGTAGCTTCAAGTTAACAAGGCATCACAATGTAACAGTTACAGACTTGTGCTAGTCACCACAATGCACATAAAAATACATGGATTAGACCACTGTAAAGATGGCATGAACATGCTCCTAAAACATGTAGACATGATGCACAAAAGAAAAACACACAAAATGCAATGAAAAAGACAAAACAACAAGTTATGATAAGTTTCAGCAGTTTATATCATATAGCACTCTTGCAACAGGGATGAACATGGCATAATGCATCCTAACATGCACGCAAATAACACTAGCATGTAGAACACTCAGAGACGAACAATTTGGCATATCATACACTCAAAACGGAGCAACATGCATGAAGTTACGACATGATGAACATGCACCCATGATGCTGAGGACTTAGCCATATTTCTGGAAAAAAACACAGACGGGCGCTGGATAACAAAGATGCGCATGGGCGGGGGATAGAAGGGAAACTCTCACCTAGTGGGCTGGGCCCAGGGTGACGGAGCAATCCAGACGAGTTGGGCCAGGGAGTAGGTGTGGTGGGCCTTGGGGCTTAGGCCCACGCAGGATCGAGTGAGGAGGTCGCGGGCGGCGTCTCCTCTCGACAAGAGGAGGCCGAGCGAGGCCATGACAAGGCGGCAGAGGTGGTAGATCTCTAGCGAGGGCGGCGGTTGAGGAAGGCCGGCGAGCAGGGCGAGGCGGATCTGGGCCTGGGGACCCCGGATCCGGCGACAACGAGGCCGGGCGGCGATGCGGTGGTGCGAGGCGGCGCAGGCGGCGGAGTCCGGCGGTGGGGCGGCGCACGGTGGAGCC
>NC_057797.1:492015672-492040536 GCF_018294505.1 Triticum aestivum
GGTGCCTTACGACGAACGCCGACGAGGTGGGGCACGGCGTGGCGCGGCGCTGGCGGCGGGGCGGATCAGGAGGCGGCAGCGGGGCGCGGGCGCCGGATGGGCTCGGCAGGCTTGATCCGGGCCTCGCGGGTTGCGGTGGCGACTGGCGGTGGGGACGGGCGACATGGCGCGCTCCGGTTGGCCGGGAGTGGACGTTGGGGTGAGGTGGTGTGCCCTGATTGTTTTGGGTGACGTGGACGCGGTGGTGGATATGTCCGACGCGGTGCAGACGCATCGGGTGGCGCGGAGAGGTGGGATCTAGGGTTTGGACTGCGAGTTTCGGAGTGGGAGGTGTTTTATAGGTAGAGGGAGCTAGGAGAGTCCAAATGAGGTGCGGTTTTCGCCCACACGATCGTGATCCAACGACAGAGAGCATGGAGTTGGTTTAGATGGGCTAGTGGGCTGATGTGAAGGGGTGCTGGGCTGCAAAGAGAGGGGGGTTTTGCGGTTGCACGGTTAACCGTTGGGGCACCAAACGACCTCCAAATGGAACGAAATTTGACAGGTGGTCTACCGGTGATATACCAATACCACTCGACAAATCTCGGCCCATTCCGAGAACATTTTTCCCTCTCACGAAGCAAGATCTGAGAGGGGCAACGGGTGCATGTGAGAGAGTCGGGTGGTGAAACGGACAACGGAGGAAGGGACCCGATGCAAGAGACGAACTTGAATGCAAATGAGATGCACATGATGACATGGAAAAAAGCAACTCACAAAAAATGACATGGCAAAGGCAGCGAATAACTAGGAGATACTTGGCGCATTGGACTCGGCGCGTTACATCACACACTCAGAAAGTCTGGGTACCATAACCACTTGACTCAGCTGGGAGTTAATCTTCCGGATGATAGTGTTATTGACAGAGTTCTTCAATCACTGCCACCAAGCTATAAAGACTTCATGATGAACTATAATATGCAAAGGATGAATGAGACGATTCCCGAGCTCTTCGCAATGCTCACAGCTGCGGAGGTAGAAATCAAGAAGGAGCATCAAGTGTTCATGGTTAACAAGACCACTAGTTTCAAGAAAAAGGGCAATGGAAAGAAGGGTAACTTCAAGAAGAATAGCAAGAGAGTTGCTACTCCCGGGAAGAAGCCCAAGTCTGGACCTAAGCCTGAAACTGAGTGCTTCTACTGCAAAGGGACTGGTCACTTGAAGCGGAACTGCCCCAAGTATTTGGCGGATAAGAAGGATGGAAAAGTGAATAAAGGTATATTTGATATACATGCTATTGATGTGTACCTTACTAATGCTCGTAGTAGCGCATGGGTATTTGATACTGGTTTTGTTGCTCATATTTGGAAACTCGAAACAGGGGCTACAGATTAAACGAAGATTGGCTAAGGACGAGATGATGATGCGCGTCGGAAATGGTTCCAAGGTCGATGTGATCGACGTCGGCACGCTACCTCTACATATACCTTCAGGATTAGTTTTTGACCTGAATAATTGTTATTTGGTGCCAGCGTTGAGCATGAAAATTATATCTGGATCTTGTTTGATGCGAGATGGTTATTCATTTAAATATGAGAATAATGGTTGTTCTATTTATATGAGTAATATCTTTTATGGTCATGCACCCTTGAAGAGTGGCCTATTTTTGTTGAATCTCGATTGTGGTGATACACATATTCATAATATTGAGGCCAAAAGATGCAAAGTTCATAATGATAGTGCAACATATTTGTGGCACTACCGATTAGGTCATATTGGTGTAAAGCGCATGAAGAAACTCCATGTGGATGGACTTCTGGAATCACTTGATTATGAATCATTTGATTCTTGTGAACCATGCCTCATGGGCAAGATGACTAAGACTCTGTTCTCAGGAACAATGGGGCGAGCAACTGACTTATTGGAAATAATACATACCGATGTATGCGGTCCGATGAGTGTTGAGGCTCACGGTGGGTATCGTTATTTTCTGACCTTCGTAGATGATTTGAGCAGATATGGGTATATCTACTTAATGAAACACAAGTATGATACATTTGAAAAGTTCAAAGAATTTCTGAGTGAAGTGGAAAATCATCATAACAAGAAAATAAAGTTTCTATGATTAGATCACGGAGGGGAATATTTGGGTTACAAGTTTGGTCTTCATTTAAAACAATGTAGAATAGTTTCGCAATTCACGCCACCTGGAACACCACAGCGTAATGGTGTGTCCAAATGTCGTAACCGTACTTTATTAGATATGGTGTGATCTATGATGTCTCTTACCGATTTACCACAATATTTTTGGGGTTATGCATTAGAGATACATGCATTCACATTAAATAGGGAACCATCTAAATCCATTGAGACGACACCGTATGAACTGTGGTTTGGGAAAAAACCCAAGTTGTCATTTCTTAAAGTTTGGGGTTGCGATGCTTATGTGAAAAAGCTTCAGCCTGATAAGCTCAAACCCAAATCAGACAAGTGCGTCTTCATAGGATACCCAAAAGAAACTATTGGGTACACCTTCTATCACAGATCCGAAGGCAAACTATTTGTTGCTAAAAATGGATCCTTTCTAGAGAAGGAGTTTCTCTTGAAAGAAGTGAGTGGGAGGAAAGTAGAACTTGATGAGGTAATTGTACCTTCTCTTGAATTAGAAAGTAGTTCATCACAGAAAATTGTTCCCGTGATGCCTACACCAATTAGTGAGGAAGCTAATGATGATGATCATGAAACTTCATATCAAGTTACTACCAAACCTCATAGGTCAAACAAAGTACGTTCTGCATGAGAATGATACGGTAATCATGTTCTGGAAGTCATGTTACTGGACCATGACGAACCTACGAACTGATGAGCCCAGATTCCGCGAAATGGCTTGAGGCCATGAAATCTGAGATGGGATCCATGTATGAGAACAAAGTATGGACTTTGGTTGACTTGCCCGATGATATGGCAAGCCATAGAGAATAAATGGATCTTCAGGAAGAAGACTGGCGCTGATGGTAATGTTACTGTCTACAAAGCTTGACTAGTCGCGAAAGGTTTTCGACAAGTTCAAGGAGTTGACTATGATGAGACCTTCTCACCCGTAGGGATGCTTGAGTCTGTCTGAATCATGTTAGCAATTGCTGCATTTCATATTTATGAAATCTGGCAAATGGACGTCAAAACTGCGTTCCTTAATGGATATCTTAAAGAAGAGTTGTATATGATGCAACCAGAAGGTTTTGACAATCCTAAAGGTGCTAACAAAGTGTGCAAGCTCTAGCGATCCATTTATGGACTGGTGCAAGCATCTCGGAGTTGGAATATACGCTTTGATAGCGTGATCAAAGCATATGGTTTTATAAAAACTTTCAGAGAAGCATGTATTTACAAGAAAGTGAGTGGAGGCTCTATAGCATTTCTAATATTATATGTGGATGGCAATTGTTGATTGGAAACGATATAGAATTTCTGGATAGCATAAAAGGATACTTGAATTAGAATTTTTCAATGAAAGACCTCGGTGAAGCTGCTTATATATTGGACATCAAGATCTATAGAGATAGATCAAGACGCTTAATTGGACTTTCACAAAGAACATACCTTGATAAAGTTTTGAAGAAGTTCAAAATGGATCAGTCAAAGCAAGGGTTCTTGCCTGTGTTACAAGGTACAAAATTGAGTCAGACTCAATGCCCGTCCACTTCAGAAGATAGAGATAAAATGAAAGTCATTCCCTATGCCTCAACCATAGGTTCGATCATGTATGCGATGCTTTGTACCAGACCTGATGTGTGCCTTGCTATAAGTTTAGCAGGGAGGTACCAAAGTAATCCAGGAGAGGATCACTAGACAGGGGTCAAGAACATCCTGAAGTACATGAAAAGGACTAAGGATATGTTTCTCGTTTATGGGGGTGACAAAGAGCTCGTCGTAAATGGTTACGTGGATGCTAGCTTTACACTGATCCGGATGACCCAAAGTCGCAACCCGGATACGTATTTATATTGAATGGTTGAGCTGTCAGTTGGTGCAGTTCCAAGCAAAGCGTCATGGCGGGATCTACGTGTGAAGCAGAGTACATAGCTGCTTCGGAAGCAGCAAATGGAGTCTGTATGAAGAAGTTCATATCCGATCTAGGTGTCATATCTAGTGCATTGGGTCCAATGAAAATCTTTTGTGGCAATACCTAGTGCATCGGAAGCAGCAAACGAGATTGAACTAGGTATGAAGATACCAATGGTCGAATCTCGGGCAAGTAACATACTGATGACAAAGGAATGACATATGTTGTCAATGCAATTTGACCAATAAAGATCTTCGTAGAATATGTAGGAACCAATATGAGCATCCAGGTTCCACTCCTCCTATGCTGAAAACAAACTATGTTCGGATCTCCAATCCCTACAAGCCGGACACTCATCTTCTAGAAGAGATCCTCTGTCCTCCAAACATAGAATCAGGTGCTGAGTCTAAAACCCCCCAGGACACTCTGGATCCTGGGCCGATGACCTCCGAAACTTTTCAAAATCCGGATTCCATAGTGGGCCAGGGTTCGGATTTAAGACCACCCACCCCCCGCAATCAATACTCTCCAAGCAATTCTAGTCCCCCGGACATATGCGATTTAATGTATGTATGACAGCAACCTCAGGAAATAGTCCATCACTTTTGGGCTAGATTCCTACTTGTCAAAAACAAGATCAAAGATTGTTGCGACGACGACACGGTGTCAGTCTTTTTCCACAACTGTATGGACGGGGGCATCCTCAATGCCCTCAATCAGCGCCACATACTGCACTTTGTAGATTTGGTGCACATAGTATAGAAGTATTGCGCAATGGAAAGTGCTTGGAAAGCCCAGACAGCTCGGTGGGAACCACCGGCCTTAAAGCCACCCAATGGCCGGACAAAAAGGATGGACCCTTATGAGGCACCTAATCATTACTTCACGGAAAGAAAAAGTAAGCCTTTACCGGGACACAGAGCTGTCCTTGATGAATGGCTTGACAAGCCCTGTCAGATACACGCGATGCCAAATTTCGAATGAACTCATAGCCTTCGGGCCTATTCGATAGTCCCGCAGGTGGCCAAAAGAGGGGAGGCTATTCTCACCAACACTACTCCAGCAAGGAATTCCCTCGAGGATAACGACCTCAATGTGTTTATGGTCTTAGAGACCTTTACTTCAAACAACCGTCGTAAAAGGACGCTCCGCGACCTCGCCGAAGCGAACCATGTAGCCGCAATAAATCCTTGGAACGATATGGTGATAACATTCAACGCCAGTGACGAGACAAGGGACCGACCAGTCCGAGCACCAGCCGCTTTGGTTCTAAACCCAATTGTAGATGGCTTTCGCCTCACTAAAGTGCTCATGGACGATGGCAGCAGACTGAACCTCATCTACGAAGACACACTCAATAAAATGCAAATGGACAGGATTCGCATTAAACAGAGTAATACAACCTTTCGAGGAATTATCCCCAGTTGGGAAGCAAGATGCTCGAGGAAAATTAAACTCAATGTAGTATTTGGCATGCCAGAGAACTATAGGTCTGAAGGGATAATCTTCTTGGTAGACCCTTTCAACAGCGGATATCATGCCTTGTTAGGGGGAGACACATTCACACGCTTTCAAGCCATACCTCATTATGAGTACATGAAGCTAAAAATGCCCGGGCCCAACGGTGTTATCACTATCACTAGTGATCCGGACATAGCACTCCGCGCCGAAAACAAAACCGCATCCCTGGCCCTCGAGGCACTATCCGAAGCCCTGGCGGCCGAGGAGCTCACAGCTCAGCATTCCGCAGTGGATAGAGATGACGTAATTCTTGATAAAAGGCCTAAATCCACCTCTTTCAAGCCAGCAGACGAGATAGTCAAATTTCAAGTTCAGCCGACGGACCCCAAGAAAATAGCTTCCATTGGGGCACAGCTGGATCCGATGGTCGACGCCGCATTGCGCGCGGTCTTGCGCGAGAATTGGGACATCTTCGCCTGGCACCCCTCGGATATGCCAGGAATCCCACGCGCGCTGGCCGAACGCAGTCTCGATATACTGAAGGGATACAAACCAGTCAAGCAAACGCTGCAGCGATTTTCCGAACCCAACCGACAGGCTAGCGGGGAGGAGCTATCCAAGCTACTCGAATTCGGGTTTATCAGAGAGATCAAACATCCGGACTGGCTAGCAAACCTAGTCATGGTGCCGAAGAAGGATAAATCCTAGCGCTTGTGTGTCGAGTTCAAGGACCTTAATAAAGCCTTCCCAAGGATCCATTCCCACTACCTCGCATCGACCAGATTATTAATGCAACCACAAGACACGACTCACTATGCTTCCTCGACGCATACTCTGGATACCATGAAATCAAAATGAAGGAATCCAACCAAGCCGCAACGGCGTTCATCACCCCATACGGGCCCTTCTGCTTCAACACCATGCCCTTTGGGCTCAAAAACGCCGGCGCCACATACCAATGCATGATTCAAACGTGCCTGGAAAAGAAAATCGGCAAGACAGTTGAGGCATATGTAGATGATTTAGTCATCAAAACTAAGCATGTCAAATCATTGGTGGATGACTTATGCCTTACATTCGACAACCTCCGAAGATATGACATACGGCTCAATCCGGAGAAGTGCATTTTTGGCATTCCCGCTGGAAAACTGCTTGGGTTCGTTGTTTCCAATAGGAGAATCGAAGCAAACCCAGCCAAAATCCGAGCCATGTCACACTTGGCTACACCAAAAGATCTCAAGCAGGTCCAAAAACTAGCCGGGTGCGTGGTAGCTTTGAGTCGCTTTATCTCCAGACTAGGAGAAAAGGCACTGCCATTGTATCGCCTGCTCCAATGCACCGACCACTTTGCTTGGACGGATGCTACAACATCCGGACTGGAAGAAATAAAAGTTTTGTTAGCAAGCAACACAATCCTGGCCACGCCAAACATCGGCGAACCCATGTTACTATACATATCTGCAACGCACCAGGTGGTGAGTGCGGTACTCATCGTCAAACAAGAAGAAGAGGGACATAAATTCCCACTTCAAAAACCAGTATACTATGTATCGACGGTCCTCACACCATGCAAATCCCGATACCCACATTATCAAAAGATAGTGTATGCGTCTTCATGGCATCCCGGAAGCTGCAACACTACTTTCAAGAGTGTTCGATCATGGTGGCTTCCGAAGTACCACTTAATGATATCATCAACAACCGGGATGCCATCGGCCGGATTTCCAAATGGGCCATTGAGCTCTTACCATTTGAAATAACATATAAGCCATGCTGAGCCATTAAATCTCAGGTATTGGCTGACTTCGTCACCGAATGGACAGAAGCCGAACTCCCTAAAGAGTACGGCACATATTCCAACTGGGTAATGCACTTCAACGGCTCTAAAATGCTAGCCGGACTCGGGGCTAGTGTCGTCCTGACAGCCCCCATAGGAGACAAGGTTCGTTATGTGCTCCAAATATGTTATACAGACTCTAATAACACAACCAAATATGAGGTCCTATTGCATGGTCTTCGGATGGCCTTCTCCATGGGCATACAACGCCTCGAGGTGTGCGGGGATTCAAACCTCGCAATATCCCAAATAAACAAAGAATTTGATTCCAAATATCCAAACATGGCGGCCTACCGCAATGCCATACTTAAAATATTAGCTCGATTTGAGGGTCTCGAGTTTCATCACGTGGCCCGAGAAAGTAATCAAGCAGCAGACATCCTTGCTTGCATGGGTGCTAAGCGCAACCCCGTCCCACCCAATACCTTTGTGGAGAGGCTCTTCAAGCCATCTGTGGTATGGTAGGACGAGAGAAGCAACACCAGTCTGGAGCCGATCACACCCCCAGATTCCGAACACAATTCCGATATCATCGGGGGCTCGGTCACCGAAATAACACCATTGGCCCATGTAATCATGGCAGTAATCGCCCCATGGACTGGACCCTTCCTCTCCTACCTTAATAGGCAGGAGATCCTTGAGGACCAGAAAGAGGCTCGCTGTATCGTTCGACGCTCGAAAGCCTACAAGGTTCATGAAGGAGAGCTCTACAAGAAAAGTAATAGAGTCCTTCAAAGATGTATCTCCGAAGAAGAGGGGCGGCAACTCTTGGCCGAAATCCATGCTAGTCTTGGTTGCCATCACGCTGCATCTTGGGCCCTTGTAGGTAAGGCCTTCCGTACCAGATTTTTCTGGCCTACGGCCCGAGCGGATGCACAAGACCTCATACAACATTGCGTAGGATGCGAGCCATTCACCAATCAAAGCCATATGCCGCCTACCGCCCTACAGACAATCCCCATTACTTGGCCTTTTCCATTCTGGGGGCTTGACATGGTTGGACCCCTTAAAGGGGGAAGCCATAAGAAAAATTACCTGCTGGTCATGGTAGATAAATGCACTAAGTGGATAGAGGCTAAACTAGTTAAAACGGCCGAAGCCACACCAGTAATAGATTTCATATCCGGTGTCGTACACCGTTATGGTGTCCCACACAACATCATCACCGATAATGGCTCTAACTTCACAGCCGACGAGGTAAAAACTTGCTGTGCTAATCTGGGCATCAAGCTCGATTATGCCTCCGTCTATCACCCTCAAACAAACGGTCAAGTCGAACGGGCTAATGGCCTAATAATGAGCGGCATTAAAACCAAACTAGTGCGATCCTTAAAGGAGTCAGATAAACACTGGGTTGAGGAGCTCAACTCCGTGCTCTGGGGGCTGCAGACCACGCCAGATTGCACGACCAGATACACACCGTTTTTCATGGTGTACGGCGCAGAGGTCGTCTTGCCCAGCAATATTATTCACGACTCACCTAGAGTACGCATGTACGAAGAGAGAGAGGTTGAGCTCGATTGGCAGGATGACTTAGATGGCCTGGAGGAGGAGTGCGATGTCTCAAAAGCTCGTTCGGCATTCTACCAACAACAAGCTTGAAGATACCAAAGCAGAGAAGTGTGGGCCAAGACTTATAATGTCGGTGAACTCGTTTTACGCCTACTAGAGAGGAAAAAGGACAAGCATAAGCCCAAATGGGAGGGTCCCTTCACTATAGATGAAGTTCTCACTAGAGGAGCCTATTGCCTTCGTAATGCATCGGACAATCGCCAAGAGCCGAACCCATGGAATGCTGCCAGACTCCGAAGATTCTACACCTAAGTCCGAACTCATTGTTCGTTACCTTTTTTCTCTTTTTTCTCTTTCCTCTTTTCGTCTTTATATGACTTCTATCCCATCTTCGGTTAAACCTTACACTTAAGGGGAATACATCCTTAAATTTACATACCCCCCAATACCTGGGGGCTTCTAGTCACAGAAGCTTATTATTATTTTTCGAGCATCAAGCTCACCGTATATATGTGTCGTCTTCTCATATACATATTTTCTTCGTCATTATATGCACCTTTATGACTTAAGTGCTCATGCCCTACATTCTAGCTTGTTCGGCTAGGGCATAAATGGAGCACCTCTGTGATTGTTACAGCCGGGTTATCCCGACATGTACCTCACATGGGTGAGCCAAAAGCTAGTGTTCTTAAGGGCATAATAGGTCGGCGGACAGAAGATAAGCTTCCCTCGTTGTGATACAAGCCCCCAAAATACAATGTGTACTATGATTTTTAGCATCACAGCTCAGGCATGCACAATAACGCATGCTGGCCCAGGGAAAGGAACCCTTAATGGAACTATTCTCTCTGGAAGATGTTTCTTACGATCAAATGTAATATAACATAACTCCCCGAATACAACTCGTCTGTTCAAGCAACTATGACTGACTGCCTGGTTTCCGAACATACTTCGGTGTTTACCACCGGTACAGTATTCGGAAACACTCCAAACTTTGGATTTCGGAGGTTAAAGCGGAAGATCTGCCATGACGATCATTTTATAATTCGGCTGGAGAAACATTTTCGATAAAAGTACATTACTACTTGGACTCGAAAACTTCCTCCTCCTCTAGACCATCTAATAAGTTTTCTAGCTTACAATCCTGTTGCGAAAACTTGGCGGCCATCTTTACTTGGTCATGTACTAAGCTAACAGGAATTTCCTGTCCATCTGGTCCCCGAGCCCCGACCCGGGCCATATGATTTGGGTCATGTCCGGTGTACCGTGTTTTCACCATTGCCCAGGCCTCTCGTGCGCCTTCTCGATGTGCTGATATCTTCCATAGTCCAAAGCGGCGACGCACTCCTTTGAATAAATTCACGAGTTCCTCCATACTTCCTGGAGGAGAATCGTCCAGCCATAAAACTTTAGCAATGTTCCTCATTGCCTTTCGGGCCCGCTCATGCACTTTGGACAGCTCTTGTAGCAGATCGCCTTGAAATCCAGACACCTCTCTTTCAGGCCACCCACTCAGCACATCTATAGAAATAAACCTGTTAAAACTTCCCATTAGGGGACTGTATGGAAGTAAGGTTAAAAAGCATATTGAATATGCCGCCTTTCAGCTTATTGTTCTCTTTTAAGGCATCCTCCAGTTGGGCACGTATGTCCATCAGCTCCTCGCCCTGCTTGATGTTAGCATCTTGCAGGTTGTTTTTCTCATCTCTGGTCCCCGTTAGTATACGCTAACCAGCGGCCTCTTGCCATTCAGCATGTTGTTTATCTGCCTGCACGGCCTTCAGTCTCTCTTCCAGTAGATCCGGTGATCCTGCCGTCATTAATACATCAGTGATTATTTCAAAACACATGGCTGGCACATGATTATATTTTCTGGATAGTAGCGGACATTACCAGTCGGTGCCTCCTTGGACTTCGCCAGTTCGGCGGTGACAACAGTTAGCTGGGTCCGACATTTTTACAGCTCCTGAGATAGCACGTTGTTCTTTTCCGTGAGTACCTGATTATGCAACAATCCTTAAATCAGTTGCGTCAACTGCTTCAAGTCTCGGGGGCCACTAACACATGATCTTACCTGCATATCCTTTGAATGCTGGTGAGTGGCTCCAGCGAGCCCATCCCGAGCAGCTCGGATATATGCATCCGCTGAGCTAAAGGCATTGAATGCCTCCTCGGTGAAAGTTGGGTCACGCATAGCCGCCCTCCAGCGCCGATGTGTCGGCATCTTGGGAACGGGGTCCCCAGACTTGCTTGCGTGCGGCCCATGGCATGGTTCCGCCAGCGGCCCTATACAGCCCATCTTCAACAGCAAACACTGAAGACCCTCGCGAGGGGCTGATGTGACGCCTCGAGACCGATGTGCCAGGTGTCTTCCAGTTATTCGCTGTGTTGCCATGTCATTTGCTTGCGTGTTGCATTTCATCATGTCATCATGTGGATAGCATCATCATGTTTTCAAAACTTGCATTCATCCGGGTTCTCCGAGTTCTCTTCGTTGTCCGTTCTGAGCCCAACCACACTTGCACGCGCCCGCGACATGTCCGAAATATTAGTTTATAAGTGGCTGGAAAATGTTCTCGGAATGGGAAGAGAGTTGACGTGTGGTCTTATTATAGTGTAGATAGGCCGCCTGTCAAGTTTCATCGCATTCAGAGATCGTTTGATGCCCCAACGGATAACTATAGCGGTAGTATAGCCGGTCTTTTCGTCGAACGTTTTCGGTCTTCAGAAACTGTTATCGGGCTGCAATTCTCTTCTCTCCTCTCAGTCCATGGCCCTCTACACAGCCCACTAGTCTCAACCTACCCCTTCTCGCGTCCGGAGCCGTCCGATGGCGATCGCACGGTCCAAAAACCCTTCCTAACCCCTCAAACCCTAACCCTGTCTATAAAAGGAAGCCTCCCCTTCCATTTTTAGCAGCAGACAACTCCCTCCTAAAAATCAGTGCGCCGCCAGCCTCCTCCCACCTCCACCTCGCATTCCGCGCCGGCCTAACCCGCCGCCGCCACTTGGCGCTGCCCCAGCGGGCGAGCCACCACCTGAACCCGCCGTTGCCGCCGCCTAGGGCTAGTGGCAGCGCGCCACGTGCCCCTGCCAGCGCCTCCCTCCACCCACCTCGCGCTGGCTCGCCCAGCCCAGATCAGGGCCCGCTCAAGCCCATCTCGGCCCGGACGAGCTGCATCGCTGCCCAGCCGCAAGAGCCCCACTGCCCTCGAGCTCCTTCGCCACCAACCCTCGCGTGATGCCTCCCACCGTCGTTCGCTGCTTCGGCGGGTCACCGGAGTCCGCCGTCGCCGGCGACCAGTCAGGTCGCGCTACCGTTCTCCACCTCCTTCTCCCTGTCTTCCCTTCCTCTCTCTCTCATCATGCCTCACCACCATGAGTGTAGCTGCAGGAGCTTCGCCACCACCGATCTGGTAGGAGTCACCATCCTCGTCCTGGAGCCAGCTGGAGCTCGCCCGTCGGCCCCGGATCCGCCCTCCAGCGTTGTTCCCGTGCCCCTTGCCTCGCCAGTTCCCGAAGGCCGTGCCGTCCTGCCTTCCCTCAATCCCCTCTAGATCGAGGAGCAGGACAACGACAGGCACGCCGGCCACGTGGGCCACATCCAGCGCCGAGTCGGCCCACCGCTCCTCCAACCTGGGCTGAAGCCCACTGGCTGAGGCCACCCCCCTGAGCGCCCTTTTTTTTCTTCCCTACTGTTGGCCATGCTCTGTACGCCCAGTTTCGCCCCATAGTATGTTTTTTTCGTGCGTTGCGTTTTTAGCATTTATCCTCAGAGTTGCAGTTTTATAGTTTAGTCCCTCTAGTTCATGCATTTAATATCTCACAACCCATGCATCGGAATTAAACAAACTTAATATGAAACTTTCTTAGAATTTTGTTTAGTTTAATAATTTGCAACTTTCATGCATGTTTAAAATGCTTAAATTGATGTTTGCTTTAAGGTGCCTATTGCCATGCAAAAATGCTTTAATTCATAACTATTTAACCGTAGCTCGGTTTGTAACAAACTTTATATGTAAATGGGGAAGAATTTTGCCTAGTTTAACATGGTGGCTTCACTTTGCATGTTTAACAACTCTAAAATATGGTTTAGGGCAGAACAGTACCAAAACCTAAAATATGCACATGAGGAGTTTCTGGACTTGTTGTTTGTTGTTCCAGCCTCATTTAAACTTGCCTAGATAGGTAGTTTTCATTTGCTTCACCCCTTTCCATGTTAATCAACATTTGATATTGTTGGGTACATAAAGGAGATCAAACTAAATAACTTGTCGTGGTGTTTCGTCAATATGCAACTCGTTGCATATTGAGCTCCACTTAATTTGTAGGATTGCTTGTGCACTTTGCCATGCCATGTATCATTAAACCGGACATGCATCATACTTGGTTGTGCATCATGCCATGATCATGTGTTGGTTGTTTACTATGTTGTTTGCTTCTTTCCGGTGTTGCTTCTTCGGGTTGGTTCCGATAATCTCGTGATGTGAGGATCCGTTTGACTACGCCCGTTTGTCTTCTTCATGGACTCGTTCTTCTTCCTTGCGGGATTTCAGGCAAGATGACCATACCCTCGAAATAACTTCTATCTTTGCTTGCTAGTTGCTCGCTCTTTTGCTATGCCTATGCTACGATACCTACCACTCGCTTATATGCCTCCCATATTGTTAAGCCAAGACTCTAACCCACCTTGTACTAGCAAACCATTGTTTGGCTATGTTACCGCTTTGCTCAGCTTCTCTTATAGCATTGTTAGTTGCAGGTGAAGATTGGAGTTTGTTCCATGTTGGAAAATGGATATTTTGTTGGGATATCACAATATCTCTTATTTAATTAATGCATCTATATACTTGGTAAAGGGTGGAAGGCTCGGCCTTATGCCTGGTGTTTTGTTCCACTCTTGCCGCCCTAGTTTCCGTCATATCGGTGTTATGTTCCCGGATTTTGTGTTCCTTACGCGGTTGGGTTATAATGGGAACCCTTGACAGTTCGCCTTGAATAAAACTCCTCCAGTAAGGCCCAACATTGGTTTTACCATTTGCCACCTAGCCTTTTCTTTCCCTTGAGTCAGTCAGCTCAAGGGTCATCTTATTCTAACCCCCCCCCGGGGCCAGTGCTTGTCTAAGTGTTGGTTCGAAATGGGCAATACTCCCGAACTCCCGCCCTAGTACTGGGTGGCATCGAGGTTATCTCACCAACAACTGCATAAAAGAGATTTTCTATGTCGGCGAAACTAAACTCAGGTATTCCAAAACTGCAACGATAAAATTGTTACGACAACACCTCAGAGCTCAACTCCCCGGGATACTGCCACAACTCCTAAATATCAGGAGGCACCAAGAACAATGTTCTCGTCACAAAACCATCAGAACGATTCCAAGATACCCGCGTGATCCTAAAAAAAATTAGTGAAAATTTGAGAAGAGAAGAGTCAAAACTCTACGTCAGGATGCCTCACCAGAGCGACAAAGGGACTGAGGAGTAAAAAGAATACTACTCTCCGATATATATAATCCTAAAAGAGTCAAAACATTTCTAGACTCAACAACGCCAACGATTCGATCAAGAAGGGGGCTCCTAAGGTCGGGGAAGGCTCTGATACCAACTTGTAATGCCCTCGATGCGGCTATATCTCCCACGTGTCGAAGCACGACTTAGAGGCATAACCGCATTGAAAGCAATGTCGCAAGTGAGGTAATCTTCACACAACCCATGTAATACATAAGGGAAAGAGATACAGAGTTGGCTTACAATCGCCACTTCACACAAATACATGAATAAGCAGTACAACATCCAAATACAATCGAGGTCTGACTACGGAACCAAAATAAAAGAAGACTACCCCAAATGCTACACAGATCCTCGATCGACCCCAACTGGGCTCCGCTACTGATCAACTAGAACGAAACCACACAAAGGACAAGATCTTCATCGAGCTCCTCCTGAGCTTGGTGGCGTCTCCTGCTCGGTATCATCGGCACCTGCCAACTGGGTTTGGAAGTATCTGTTAGTCACGGGGACTCAGCAATCTCACGCCCTCACGATCAAGACTATTTAAGCTTATAGGAAGGGTAAAAGGTATGAGGTGGAGCTGCAGCAAGCGACTAGCATATATGGTGGCTAACATACACAAATGAGAGCGACAAGAGAAAGGCAAAGCACGGTCGAACAACTATGATCACGAAGTGATCCTAGAACAACATACGTCAAGCATTACTCCAACACCGTGTTCACTTCCCGGACTCCGCCGAGAAGAGACCAACACGGTTACACACGCGGTTGGTGCAATTTAATTAAGATAAACTTCAGGTTTTCTACAACCGGACATTAACAAATTCCCATCTGCCCATAAGCCTTCCACCCTTTACCAAGTATATAGATGCATTAATTAAATAAGAGATATTGTGATATCCCAACAAAATATCCATGTTCCAACATGGAACAAACTCAAATCTTCACCTGCAACTAACAACGCTATAAGAGGGGCTAAGCAAAGCAGTAACATAGCCAAACAACGGTTTGCTAGGACAAGGTGGGTTAGAGGCATGGCTTAACAATATGGGAGGCATGATAAGCGAGTGGTAGGTATCGTAGCATAGGCATAGCAAAAGAGCGAGCAACTAGCAAGCAAAGATTGAAGTGATTTCGAGGGTATGGTCGTCTTGCCTGAAATCCCGCAAGGAAGAAGAACGAGTCCATGAAGAAGACAAACGGGCATAGTCGAACGGATCCTCACATCACGACGTTATCGGAACCAACCCGAAGAAGCACACAACATAGTAAACAACCAACACATGATCATGGCATGATGCACAACCAAGTATGATGCATGTCCGGTTTAATGATACATGGCATGGCAAAGTGCACAAGCAATCCTACAAATTAAGTGGAGCTCAATATGCAACGAGTTGCATATTGATGAAACACCACGACAAGTTATTTAGTTCGATCTTGTTTATGTACCTAACAATATTAAATGTTGATTAACATGTCAAGGGGTGAAGAAAATGAAAACTACCTATCTAGGCAAGTGTAAATGAGGCCGGAACAACAAACAACAAGTCCGGAAACTCCTCATGTGCATATTTTAGGTTTTGGTACTGTTCTGCCCTAAACCATATTTTAGAGTTGTTAAACATGCAAATTGAAGCCACCATGTTAAACTAGGCAAAATTCTACCCCATTTACATATAAAGTTTGTTACAAACCGAGCTACGGTTAAATAGTCGTGAATTAAAGAATTTTTGCATAGCAGTAGGCACATTAAAGAAAACATCAATTTAAGCATTTTAAACATGCATGAAAGTTGCAAATTATTAAACTAGACAAATTTCTAAGCAAGTTTCATATTAAGTTTGTTTAATTCCGATGCACGGGTTGTGAGATATTAAATGCATGAACTAGAGGGACTAAACTATAAAACTGCAACTCTGAGGATAAATGCTAAAAACGCAGCGCACGAAAAAAACATACTATGGGCCGAAATTGGGAGTACAGAGCAAGGCCAACAGCAGGGAAGAAAAAAAAGGGCGCTCAGGGGGGGTGGCCTCACCCGGTGGGCTTCAGCCCAGGTTGGAGGAGCGGTGGGCCGGCTCGCCGCTGGATGCGGCCCACGCGGCCGGCGTGCCTGTCGTCGTCCTCCTCCTCGATCAGGAGGGGATCGAGGGAAGGCAGGGCGGTGCGGCCTTCGGGAACCGGCGAGGCGAGGGGCACGGGAACGGCGCCGGAGGGCGGATCCGGGGCCGACGGGCGAGCTCCAGTCGGCTCCAGGACGAGGATGGCGACTCCTACCAGATCGGTGGTGGCGAAGCTCCTGCAGCTGCACTCATGGTGGTGAGGCATGGCGAGAGAGAGAGAGGAAAGGAAGGCAGGGAGAAGGAGGTGGAGAACAGCAGCGCGACCGGACTGGTCACCGGCGACGGCAGACTCCGGTGACCCTCCGGAGCAGCGAACGACGATGGGAGGCATCACGCGAGGGTTGGTGGCGATGGAACTCGAGGGCAGCGGGGCTCTTGCGGCTGGGCAGCGATGCGGCTCGTCCGGGCCCAGATGGGCTCGAGCGGGCCCCGATCTGGGTCGGGCGGGGCGGCGCGAGGTGGGAGGAGGGAGGCGCTGGCAGGGGCACATGGCGTGCTGCCACTGGCCCTAGGCGGCGGCGACGGCGAGTTCAGGTGGAGGCTTGCCCGCTGGGGCAACGCCAAGTGGCGGCGGCGGGTTAGGCCGGCGCGGAATGCGATGTGGAGGTGGGAGGAGGCTGGCGGCGCGCTGATTTTTAGGAGGGAGTTGTCTGCTGCCAAAAATGGAAGGGGAGGCTTCCTTTTATAGACAGGGTTAGGTTTTGAGGGGTTAGGAGGGGTTTTTGGACCGTGCGATCGCCATCGGACGGCTCCGGGCGCAAGAAGGGGTAGGTCGAGACTAGTGGGCTGTGTAGAGGGCCATGGACTGAGAGGGGAGAAGAGAATTGCAGCCCGACAATAGTTTCCGAAGACCGAAAACGTCCGACGAAAAGACCGGCTATACTGCCGCTATAGTTATCTGTTGGGGCATCAAACGATCTCCGAATGCGATGAAACTTGACATGCGGTCTATCTACACTATAATAAGACCACACGTCAACTCTCGCCCCATTTCGAGAACATTTTCCGGCCACTTATAAAATACTATTTCGGACATGCCGCGGGCGCGTGCAAGTGTGGTTGGGCTCAGAACGGACAACGGAGAGAACTCGGAGAACCGGGACGAATGCAAGTTTTGAAAACATGATGATGCTATGCACATGATGACATGATGAAATGCAACACGCAAGCAAATGACATGGCAACGCAGCGAATAACTTGAAGGCACCTGGCACATCGGTCTCGGGGCGTCACAGCTGAGCCTCGCGAGGCAGACGATGCAAGACCTCCTCGGGGCGGCCTCACCAGGCTGGCTCGTGAGGGGCGGAGAGATCAAGGCAAGGGGCACCTCGCGAGGTTCCTGTGACGCAAGCCATGACGATCGGGGCCAGGCGGGCGCCAGCGTGCACAGTGTTCGCGCTTCCTCTTTGGTGTTAAAGAGCGCTTCCTCTTTGGTGTTAAAGAGGCAAGCGCAGGCGAGGAGTCCCGATGCATCAGGCAAAGGTTTCCATATCAGTGCAATGAGACCAGGACCAGCAGGACGGCAGGAGGGAGGTCACCGTGGAGCCCAGGACGGCGTCACCACTAGAGCCTTTGGCAGACGAAGACCATCTTTAGTCAGGATAACTTGTACTAGTTGTCTCCCTTCAAATTTGGCCGTTGTGGCATCCCTTCCCGCTAGCATTTGGGGAAGGATCAGGGCCTCTATAAATAGGGCGAGCCACCACAGTAGGAGGCAACTGATCCGAGGCCATTCAGATCATCCTCATCCACACAAACTCACCAAGCACAAGAGCACCTCTCCCTAGGAGGTTGTTCTTCCCATGTAATTGTTCATCCTCAACCCAAGTGGCAATCCACCACACCACACTGGAGTAGGGTATTACACCACATCGGTGGCCCGAACCAGTACAAATCTTGTGTCCCTTTGTTCTACGAGTTCGCCACAGTGAGCGTTGAGATCGTGGTGAGGGAGACTGCAAGGGGGGAGGAGAGATCTTCGTGCGTACCCCAGTGTTCGAACCTCAAGGGTTTTGTCGGAACCCGAAATCTGACATTAGGCGCGCCAGGTAGGGGTGCGTTGAAGCCTTCCTCCCACGATCCACGTCGCATCGCTCCACCGCATCCATGGTGGACGCGCATCAAGCCCGCGCTGAGGCCGGACCGCCCTCGCCGCCCGTGTCGCTCAGACGGCCCCAGTCGGCGGGCCTCCCTGTCGTTCCCCGTCACACGCCGCCAACGCCGCCACCGGTCCGGCGAAAACGAGCAGCAAGTGTCCTCACTGCACCCTTCTGTGCGGTGGGACGGCTGCACCGCCACTCCGTCGCTGACCTCGGCCGGTTCGTCGTCTCAGGCTCGTCGCGCGCCCACGGACGTGTAGGCCGCGCTGCTCATCGCACACGAGCTTCTGCGCTACCGCCCGGTTGACGATCTCTACAAGGACTGGCTGGACCACATCACCGAGCTCGTCAGCGCCGCTGGGGGCTCTCCTGCACCATCCCTCTCACTACCTCGCCCACCTCCGGGCGCGGGGAACGTAGCTCATGGAGCACCTCCGCTGCCTCCGCATCAAGACGCCGCCCTTACACCAAGACACGCAGCTCACGGAGCGCCACCTCCCCCTCTGTGTCAAGATGGTGTCCTCGCCCCAAGATGCACGGTCCCGCGGCATGATCCGCCACGCCGTGTTCCCACGCACGAAGAAGGAAGGTGCCAAGAGGTTCCTCGGCCGCAAGAAAACGCTCCAGCGCTCCCGGCACCACCACGACAAGACCGCGTGCCGCCTGCGGTGGCGGTGCATGGACATCAAGGGAAGGCTCTGCCCCTACAAAGGGCCCTGGTGGCCACCGTAGGCTGCCGCGCCTTCGCTCCCGAGCTGCGCACTGTCGTTTGGCCAGGCAAGTTCAAGTCGGATCTGCCTCCACGCTACGACAGCACCCCCGACCCCGCGGAGTTCCTGCAACTCTACAAACTGAGCATCGAGGCGGCCAACAGTGACGAAAAAGTCATGTCGAACAGGTTTCGCATGGATCTCAAGGACGGAGTGTCGTGGACAGTAGAGTGGGGGGTAGGTATGGAGAGGCAAGGTCCTAGCTATGGAGAGGTTGTAAACACAAGAGATGTACGAGTTCAGGCCCTTCTCGGAGGAAGTAAAAGCCCTACGTCTCGGAGCCCGAAGGCGGTCGAGTGGATTATGTGTATATGAATTACAGGATGCCGAACCCTTCTGCCTGTGGAGGGGGGTGGCTTATATAGAGTGCGCCAGGACCCCAGCCAGCCCACGTAATGAAGGGTTTAAGGTGTATTTAGTCCAGGGCGTTACTGGTAACGTCCCACATAAAGTGTCTTAACTATCATAAAGTCTACTTAACTACAGGCCGTTGCAGTGCAGAGTGCCTTTTGACCTCCTGGTAGTCGAGTGAGTCTTCGTGGTCGAGTCCTTCAAGTCAGTCGAGTGAGTCCCTCGTTGGTCGACTGGAAGGTGACCTCTTCTAAGGGTGTCCTTGGGCAGGGTACTTAGATCAGGTCTGTGACCCTACCCTAGGTACATGACCCCATCATTAGCCCCCGAATGGATTGAGGCTTTGAGTGACGGAGGAGTTGATGCTGTTTCCGATTAACCTTTGCACACTGGTCGTGCATTGTTCTGAACCAGAGAATCTCTTCGTTGATAGTGAGCAACTTGTCTTCAGTCGACTCGATCCATTCTTTTGTTTCGTCGAGTGATCTTTCGGGCTTCGTCGATTTCCGAGCGACGGATCGCAGGAAATCCCGCGCCTGACAGGCCGGTCTGCCGTTCGCGGATTCCGCGGGATGCGAAATTTGGGGAAACGCGCGAAGTGGAGCGGACCGCGGCGTTCAGACGGGACGGGACATAGACGCCTCGATCTCCGCGCCGCTTTCTTCGCCACGTATCCCGCCCGCGTAACAATTCCAGGATATGATTAGATCTGCCGGGCCCACCTGTCATCCACTCGGAAGGGATCTTATAAATGCACCCGGCGAGGGTTTTTGAACAGTGCCTCAGCATTCTCTCTCCGCCTCCTTCGTCTCCGCCCAACGCGCTCGCTCTCGCCTCCGCACCACTTCTCCTCACGCGCCCCGCCGGAAGCCATGGTCAAGGAGAAGACGGCGGCGTTGGAGCGCGCGAAGAAGGCGTCGGCGACGGAGAAGGCGAAGGGGAGATCCACCAGCCGCGATGGGTCTTCGTCCAGATCCCGCCTGCCGAAAGTCTGGGTCCAGGGAGATTGGATCCAGTCGACCATCACGGAGAAGGATCTCCTCGACATGGCCAACGAGGGCCTGATCCCCCATGGAGCTGCGAGGCTTCCGGGGAAAGAGTGGCAGCCCCAGCCGGAAGAGGGTGAGTGCGTGCTTCTGGCTACCCATGTCGACCGCGGATTCTCTTTGCCGCCGAGCATTTTCTTCCGTGGTTTCTTGAACTTTTTTGGAGCGCAACTCCACCACTTCACCCCAAATTCTATCGCCTATCTTGCCGCGTTTGTGTCCATGTGCGAGAGTTTTCTGGGCTGTCGACCGCACTGGGGCTTGTTCAAGCACATATTCACATGTCGCTCTCAAACTATGAAGAAGGCGAGTCCAGGCGACGAAAGAACCCGAGTGGTCCAAATGTGTGGGGGTCTGGGGATCCAGGTGAGAAACAAGAGCACCTTCCCAGCCATGACATTTCCCGAGTCAGTCAGAGGCTGGCAGTCGACCTGGTTCTACTGCCAGGATGAGTCGACACCGGGGCAGTCGAGTGGACTCCCTCCATTTTCCATGGACTGAGTGAACAAGCCCTCTTCTCTGAAGCTGATTCCAGAGGAGAAAGCTGACGTGAAGATGCTGATGGAGCGCGTAGTTCAGTTGGTTCAGGAGGGAGTGACGGGCATGGATCTCCTGGAAGTTTTCCTTAGGCGCCGAATCCAGCCTCTTCAGTTCCGGAGCCATTGCATGTGGTTGTACTATGGGACTGAGGATGTGACTCGGGTCAATCCAGAAGCAGTCGACGATGCCACTCTGGAAAGGTGGATGGCCGCTGTTACTGGGAACAAGGACAACCCTCGCGGGGCCAGAAGGATTCCTCCACTCGACTGTCACAGTGACCCAAACAAGGCATGTCTGCCCCACTCCCCGTTGTATTCTCGTCATATTTATTTCTGCTTTCTCTGCCGGTCGACTGATCTTTGTCTTGTTGTCCCTCAGACCCTCACTGAACTGTACTCGATGCCCAACAGAGCGCAGGCTCCGACTGAGGAGGGAGAAGCGAGCGGGGGCGAGAGCCAGGAGGAGGAGTGGGACTCGGACGCCGCCGAGGCTGATGATGATGACGATGACGATGATGATGATGACGATGAGGACGGGGAAGAGGAGGAGGAGGAGGAGGTCGCACCACCGCGCTCGGAAAGGCGGTCGAAACTTGTCCATGACCCTGCGACTGAACGCGACGAGGGGGTCGCGACTGTTACGCAGTCGACCAAGCGCCCCCGGACCACCTCTCCGATGCCGACTGGAAAGGCGCCGAAGCAGCCCAGGGCGGCCCCGTCGAAGCCGACCAAGCACCTGCCGAAGATGAAGGTGTCCATCCCCACCATATCAGGGTAATCATGTTGCTTAAGTCTTCTTGTTTTGTGTGAACTGTATCTCTGGTTGGCGCTGGAGTTAGTCGACTGACTCTTTGGAGTTGCAGTGCTGCTACTTCTGAGACCTCGGCCCGGGCTGACGACCATGAGATGGAGGACGCAGCAACATCAAAACCTGGTACTATATTCTTAACACTGTCTTTAGTCGACTGACTCATGATCTAATCCTGCTTCTTTTCTGTAGCTCCACCCAATGTTGTAATCACTCTCCCTGATGATGATGAAGATGAGGAACCGCTGAAGTACAGAAGGAGTAGGAAAGCGTCTGCCAGCAAGGTGACCCAGGATGTGACGGTGCCTGAGGCTCTGGTCGCGGAGGAGGGGAACACCACTCGACACACCGTGTCCTTCGCAGATCCACTAACGAGTGCTCCGCAGCCCTCCCTCTTCACGACGCACCACGTCCCAGAGGACCAAGCTGGCGCAGCGAAGGAGGCAATACGCCAGGCAGGGATCATGATGGAGCAGTTGAAGACCATCCGGGATGCGAGCCAGGCAGCTTACGACGCCAGTTCCGCCCTCCAACGCAATGTTCAGGTTAGTCGACCACCATTTGTTCTGTTAGGATATGCTATCAGAAACTTTTCTTTCCAGAATTTATAGTAGTCACCCACTGGGTGTGTCGAGTTAAACTCCGTGTTAGCGGGGGCACGCTGAGTGCACCCGCTGGGTGTAGTCCCCAAGGCTAAGGTCGACTGCGGGCAGTCGGCCTTAGGCTTTATAATTTCAGTCTTTCCGTCGTTCGACTATGTCGAATGGGTTTCGCAAACCGGTCGACTGGTCGACTCTGTCTTCGACTGGTCGACTCTGTCTTCGACTGGTCGATTAGTGGGGGCACGCTGAGTGCACCCACTGGGTGTAGTCCCCGAGACTGTGGTCGACTACTGGGAGTCGATTACAGTCTTAAAGAATATATCTCTTTTTTTTTTGAGGTCGACTGGTCGACTCTGTCTTCAAATAGGATTAGTGGGGGCACGCTGAGTGTACCCACTGGGTGTAGTCCCCAAGGCTAAGGTCGACTGCGGGCAGTCGGCCTTAGGCTTTATAATTTCAGTCTTTCCGTCATTCGACTAAGGCGACTGGATTTCGCAAACCGGTCGACTGGTCGACTCTGTCTTCTACTGGTCGATTAGTGGGGGCACGCTAAGTGCACCCACTGGGTGTAGTCCCCGAGACTACGGTCGAATGCTCGTATTCGGCTCTAGTCTTAGAAACGCGTGATTTTTCCCTTTTCACTCGGAAGTGAATTATACTTGACATTTTAGTCGATTGGTTCTTCGCAGAACTCCTATGATCTTGTGGCTCGCTACTCTGAGCTGGAAAACAAGCACATTCAGCTCGAGCTGAATTTGAAGCTGGTTCAGGAGAATCTGACGAAGGCAAAGGAGGAGACCGAAGGTATGTTTGGTGAGACCTTGACGACTGCTTTTTCCCTTTATTTGTTTCAAAATCTGATCTTGCTGTAACTTGCAGGTAAGGTGAGGGAGGCCCAACGGAAGAAGGACCTTGAACTAGCTGAGAAGATCAAGCTTGTTGACGAGAAGTTAGCTTCAGTCGCCAAGCTTGAGCAAGAAAATGCCAATCTGAAAGGTGCTCTTGGGAAGAAAAAAAATCTGGAGGCCTTCCTGAATGGTCTTGCCAAGAAGCTGTTTCTTATGCTTGAAGGTAAATCTCTATGCTCGGCGATCATTTCCAACCGTGGTTTTTCCATTCGACCATCGCCTTGACTCGGTGATCGTCCTTGCAGAATTTTGTCAAAACTTTGAAGAAGAAACTAGCCGGCTGGAACCAAACCTTGACCCCGTCAATTCTCCGATGGATGATGAAGTTGCCATGAATGTTTTCCGACTGGAGTCCCGTGTTGCAGCTGTCGTGGACTATCTTGCAAGGCTGAAGGTCGCCACATCTCGCATCGACTCGACGCTCTGGCCCGGGGAGACACTTCAGAATGACCTCGAGTCCCTGATGGCTCGCTTGAACACGATCCCTGGTCGAGTGCAGGAGTGGAAAAAGTCCTCGGCTCGGTGCGGTGCAGATGTTGCTCTGTGTCTGGCCCGAGTCCACTGCAAAGATGCGCGAGAAGACAAGCTGGCGGCCCTCTGGGTGGCCAACACCAAGAAACACGACTTCAGGTCCTTTATGGAAACTTTCCTTGCGGCTGCCACTCGGATCGCAGATGGAATTGATCTTGATGAGTTTGTTGCACCTTCCAGCCCTCCACAGGAGGGGTAAAAAACTTCTTCTAAACTCGACGCTTTAAATTTGCCTCGGTATGCCGAGTGGAGTTGTAACCGATAAACCTTAACGGGCTTAGCGCCTGAGCACTTTCGGTTCCTTTAGGTATCGATCCGAACTTGAATTTGGTTTTTGAATATGATTGCTTTTGGCTCGAAATGTCTTTTGCAGGTTCAAAGCGGGGCTTACTGCAATCGACTTATTCCTTAGTCCACTTAGGCGAGCGCTGGGCTGCAGCTAAGCCCCCGAGTGAGAGGTTTGCTCTTCACTCGGTAGGAATTTTGATAACTTAGGCGAGTACTTGGACTGCAGCTAAGCCTCCGAGTGAGAGGTTTGCTCTTCACTACATAGGATTTCTGATAACTTAGGCGAGTACTTGGACTGCAGCTAAGCCTCCGAGTGAGAGGTTTGCTCTTCACTCGGTAGGATTTCTGATAACTTAGGCGAGCGCTGGGCTGCAGCTAAGCCCCCGAGTGAGAGGTCTGCTCTTCACTCGGTAGGATTTGTGATAACTTAGGC
>NC_057797.1:492040700-492041098 GCF_018294505.1 Triticum aestivum
CTTACTGCAATCGACTTATTCCTTAGTCCACTTAGGCGAGCGCTGGGCTGCAGCTAAGCCCCCGAGTGAGAGGTTTGCTCTTCACTCGGTAGGAATTTTGATAACTTAGGCGAGTACTTGGACTGCAGCTAAGCCTCCGAGTGAGAGGTTTGCTCTTCACTCGGTAGGATTTCTGATAACTTAGGCGAGTACTTGGACTGCAGCTAAGCCTCCGAGTGAGAGGTTTGCTCTTCACTCGGTAGGATTTCTGATAACTTAGGCGAGCGCTGGGCTGCAGCTAAGCCCCCGAGTGAGAGGTTTGCTCTTCACTCGGTAGGATTTGTGATAACTTAGGCGAGTACTTGGACTGCAGCTAAGCCTCCGAG
Organism: Triticum aestivum; assembly: GCF_018294505.1. Lineage (NCBI taxonomy): Eukaryota > Viridiplantae > Streptophyta > Magnoliopsida > Poales > Poaceae > Triticum > Triticum aestivum. The sequence continues at coordinate 492,041,066 of NC_057797.1, forward strand.
TGAGAGGTTTGCTCTTCACTCGGTAGGATTTTT